>NC_082721.1:23240891-23435891 GCF_030144855.1 Hypanus sabinus
AGTCCAGTTTATTGTCAATTCGTATCCCCAGGTATTTGTAATCCTCCACCATGTCCACACTGACCTCTTGGATGGAACAGGGGTCACCGGTGCCTTAGCCCTCCTCAGGTCCACCACCAGCTCCTTAGTCTTTTTCACATTAAGCTGCAGATGATTCTGCTCGCACCATGTGACAAAGTTTCCCACCGTCGCCCTGTACTCAGCCTCATCTCCCTTGCTGATGCATCCGACTATGGCAGAGTCATCAGAAAACTTCTGAAGATGGCAAGACTCTGTGCAGTAATTGAAGTCCGAGGTGTAGATGGTGAAGAGAAAGGGAGACAGGACAGTCCCCTGTGGAGCCCCAGTGCTGCTGACCACTCTGTCTGACACACAGTGTTGCAAGCACACGTACTGTGGTCTGCCAGTCAGGTAATCAATAATCCATGACACCAGGGAAGCATCCACCTGCATCACTGTCAGCTTCCCACCCAGCAGAGCAGGGCGGATGGTGTTGAACGCACTGGAGAAGTCAAAAAACATGACCCTCCCAGTGCCTGCTGGCTTGTCCAGGTGGGCGTAGACACAGTTCAGCAGGTAGACGATGGCATCCTCAACTCCTAGTCGGGGCAGGTAGGCGAACTGGAGGGGGTCTAAGTGTGGCCTAAACATAGGCCGGAGCTGCTCTAGAACAAGTCTCTCCAGGGTCTTCATGATGTGGGAGGTCAATGCCACCGGTCTGTTCTACATTAATGTCAACACCAGTCTGTAACAGCAGTGCAATAATGTGTAGATAATCAATCTCTAAATATGTCAGATGGAGGATTAAATTTGAACAAAACACCCGAGATAAATTCATAACCACAAAAGATTCTGCAGATGCTGGAGATCTTGAGTGACGCACACAGAATGCTGGAGGAGCTCAGCAAGTTAAAGAGCATCTAGGCAGGGGAATATTTGCCGTTATTCAATAGACTATTTGACTATTCGATAGTCAGTGTTTCAGCCGAGACCCTTCATCAGGACTGGAAATGCTAAAAAAAAGAAGGCAGGAGCCAGAATGAGAAGAGGAGGAAATCAGAAGATGCTGGAAGTTCAAAGCAACACACACAAAATGCTGGCGGAAACTCAGCTTGTTAGGCAACGTTAGACCGTAAGACACAGGAGCAGAATTAGACCATTCAGCCCATCGAGTCTGCTGCCCCACTCCATCATGGCTGATCCTGGATCCCACTCAACCCCATACACCTGCCTTCTCGCCATATCCTTTGATGCCCCGACCAATCGGGAAACGATCAACTTCCGCCTTAAACATGCCGGACTTGGCCCCCACCACAGTCTGTGGCAGAGCATTCCACAGATTCACTACTCTCGGGCTAAAAACATTCCTCCTTACCTCTGTTCTAAAAGGTCGCCCCTCAATTTTGAGGCTGTGCCCTCTAGTTCTGGATACCCCCCACCATAGTAACAGTTGCTGCTTCAGACTGAGACCCTTCATGAGGAGGTGTGGGAGGGGAAAGAGTACAAAATGGCCGGTGATGGGTGTGATCAAATGAAGTGGAAGGTGGCCCTTTGTGGGAAGGGTGATAAAGTGATAGGTGGAAAAGGTGAAGGCTTGAAAAACAAGGAATTTAATAGGGCAGTGGAGCATGGAAGAAAGGGAAGGAGGAGGCTGGTGATGGGAAAGTGAGGAGAAGGGGTGGGAAGGTAACCAGAATGGGGAATAGTAACAGAGAAGAGGGAAAGTGAGAGCACAATTTGGAGAAATTGATGGTCATGCCATCAGGTTGGAGGCCATCCAGACAGAACGTGAGGTGTTGCTCTGATAAATAGTGCAATGGGATCTTTTAATTATTTTTTTTAATTTAGAGATACAGCACAGTAACAGGCTATGAGCTTGCGCCGCCCAATTGAGCCTCAATAACACATTAAACTACTAGTCTGTACATCCTTTGAATATGGGAGGGAACCAGAGCACCCGGAGGAAACCCAAGGGAGAACGTACAAATTCCTCACAGACTGCGGCGGGAATTGAACCCAGACTGCTGGTGCCGTAATAGCGCCGCTACACCCCATGTGGATAGGGCAGGCAGGGCACGGTGACACTTACAGACGTACCGCTGGCTTTTCCTCAGCACTGCAGCCGAGTATTAGCCTGGATTTTGTGTGGAGAGGGTCTGCGAATGCACAGACTCCCAACTCACTGAGCAGCAGCCGTGCCCAGCTGGTAGCTAAGGGGTTAAGGACTACCGAAAGCAAGGGAGCTGTTGGCTCTAGCAGGTGATGTCTGAAAAGAGAGCAGCCAAGACAAGGGTGTTCCATTTGTAATCCAGGCTCCTAGCTTCAAAACATGCCCTGATTATCATCGTGTAGCTGACTTTATTTATAGAATTTAAGAAACTAGTTCAAAGTCTGTGTTGTACCTGCTGTGCAGACCCTGACTTTGAGTCAAAGTACAGTAATGTGCAAAAGTCTTAGACATTATATATACAGGGTGCCTAAGTTTTTGCACAGTACTGTATTTGTAAATCTGGTGAAAGTTAAGGATGAGGGAAAAACATGGGATGGATGACAGAGAAGGAGGGGTGGGGGTGGTGTGGGTGCAGACACCAAGGAAAGGTCATTTGATTCCAAACAATTGGTTTATTGATCATTACAGAATGTCTCTGTGGTGCTTCCTGCTCCCTCCCCTCTTCCTTCCCCTTGTCCTAACTATGATTCACCTCTCCCTGTCCCCTTCCCACTCTCAGTCCACAATAGAGACCCATATCAGAATCAGGTTTATCATCACTCACATATATCAGGAAATTTGCTTTTTGTGCCACAGCAGTACAGTGAGATACATAAAATTACCACAGTACTGTGCAAAACCCTTTTAGGCACCCTAGCTTCATATATGTGCCCAAGACTTTAGGGTCTGTAGATGGTTCTCAGTACAAAAACGAACACTGTTTCCTCTTGTTTCCAATAAGTTCCCTCTTTTTAAGCCTGTGACTCACACACACACAGAGTTCTCCAATTCTGGCCACCCTCCCATCACATGGCAGCCAGACAGTGAGTGTCGGGAGGCTGCCTGACTGTGGGAGGGCTCCAGATACGTGTCTGGTCCTGCTTCCCACCTTCTTGGAAGACAGACACACACAGACGCTCGCTTCCTGCAGCAGAATGATTAACATGAGCGTCACGAGGATCCACAGCCCTCAGCCCGGTTGAAATTGGGACAAGTACTCAGAAGTTAAAATGCAGGGAAACTCCACTGCCAGTTGCACTCACAGACGCAGAGGGTCGAGCTTCCAGGTAGCATTTATTCACCCACATTTGGATGTGCCCAAAGCAGTTTTTAATTGAATTAAGTACTTCTCAATCTAGCCTGCTTATTATTCGTAGCACATGTCTTGTTGCCGTTGCAACTGTATTCCTAGCCCAGACGTGCACTTACTTCTAGTAATACCATGTCATTGAATCACATGGCAGAGAAACAAGCCATTTTACCCAGTTAACCTATGCACCAACCATAGAGCACCTGTTATGTATAGATACTCAATCCATAGTTACTGCATTTACTAAAAATTAATTTAAAGCAAACAACTAGCCCAAGTATAGTTCTAAAGATCAGCTTAAAACTTGAAAAGTCGGTATGACATCACAGTGGTCAAATTATTCATTTCCTTTCACTCTACTGTATCTGATAGAGGAACATTTAAGAATCTCTTATGTAGGCACATGATTTAAAGTGGAGGTTGATAGATTCTTGATTGATAAGGGTGTCAAAGATTACTGGAGAATGGAGTTGAAAGGGTAAACAATTGGATACGATGGAATGGCAGAGCAGATTCGATGGGCCAAATGGCCTAATTCAAGTCAGGTCAAGTCGCTTTTTATTGTCATTTCGACCATAACTGCTGGTACAGCACACAGTAAAAACGAGACAACGTTTTACAGGACCGTGGTGCTACATGAAACACTACAAAAACTAGACTGAACTACGTTAAAAAAACAACACGAGACTACAGACCTACCCAGGACTGCATAAAGTGCACAAAACAGTGCAGACATTACAGTAAATAATAAGCAAGACAATAGGCACAGTAGAGGGCAGTACGTTGGTGTCAGTCCAGGCTGTGGGTATTGAGGAGTCTGATAGCTTGGGGGAAGAAACTGTTACATAGTCTGGTCGTGAGAGCCTGAACGCTTAGGTGCCTTTTCCCAGACGGCAGGAGGGAGAAGAGTTTGTATGAGGGGTGCGTGGGGTCCTTCATAATGCTGTTTGCTTTGCCGATGCAGCGTGTAGTGTAAATGTCTGTAATGACGAGAAGAAAGACCCCAATGATCTGCTTCTATGTCTTATGATGATAGAATATCAAAGGGCCGTGTAGGAAGGAAGGATTAGTTTGAACTTCGAGTGTGGTCGGCACAAATTCGTGGGCCGAAAGGCCTGTTCTCAGCTCCAGTGTTCTGTGCTTAAAGTTTAAAACAAATATATTATCAAAGTAAGTTTGAGGTTCATCTTCTTGCAGACACTCACAGGAAAACAAAGAAATGCAATAGATTCCACGAGAAACCACATGTAACAAAAACCATCAGACATCCAATGTGCAAAAGAGGACAAGTCGTGCAAATAATAAAAAATGTGAACAAATAGCATGGAGCTGCAGAGTCCCTGGAAGTGAGTGCCGAGGCTGCAGAGTCAGTTCAGTGCCAAGATGAGTGAAGCCGGTCGAAGAGCCTGATGCCAGTAGGGCAACAGTGAGGCATGATCTGTGTGGAGTTACTTCCACAGCTGTGTAAAAGTAAGAGATTCCAGAACTTAGAAAATGATGGATTGGCCTATTTATCAAGACAGTGTGGGACATGGAGGCAAGGTTCCCATGCACTTGGTGCCACTAAACCTCGGGGTCTTTGTGGACGGTATAACTTTGCATCAGTGGTGGGAGGGCATGCATGTTTAGACAAGTGGCTGAGGTGTTAATCAATTCAATTGCTTTGACAAAGATGATCTCAAACTCCTGTTGTTTCAGCTGCACCCATTTCGGCAAGTGGCAAGTGGGAAGTGTTCCTTCACACTCCTGACCTGTGCTTTGCAGATATTGTTCTCTGCACCCATGGTTTAAGGCACCTGTTCAGGAAACTGGGAGGTTATTCTTTTCTTAGCAAAACATGTTTTACTAAAAGCTTTGCCATGCTCTGCAGAGAATAGTAGCTTCTTAGTTAATGTAGCGAGGCTAAAATACTAGTGAGGTGAATTCAAAGCCCTGCCATGGCAGCTGGAGCAGTCGATTTCAGCAAAGTAAATTATGGACTTAAGAGTTGGCGTCAATTTGGCAATGCCCATGAAAACACCCAAAGCATATCTATTTCTTTAAAGCCCTTTGTAGAAAAAAAAATTAACAGATCTGCCGTAACATGGCCTTGCTAGGCTATTTTAAGTTTAAGTGTCAAACACAATTGCTTTAGCCTGGAGTTACATCTATATAAGTTAGTTCATTTGGCTGCTGTGATGAATTACGATAAAACAGAATAGTCCACCCAGCATCGGTCAAGATTTGAGATCCAAACATGTCCTGCTGGTCAATCCTCAAAGTTCAAAGTAAAATTTAATATCAGAGTACATACATGTCACCACATACAACCCTGAGATTCTTTTTCCTGCGAGCATAATTAGCAAATCTACAGAACAGTAACTGTAAATAGGATCAATGAACTGCACAAGTGCAAATATAAATAAATAGCAATAACTAACAAGATAAAGAGTCCTTAAAGTGAGAACACCCAAAATAGAGTGAGTGTAGTTATTCTCTTTTGTTCAACAGCCTGATGGTTGAGGGGTAGTCTCTGTTCTTGAACCTGGCGGTGCGAGTCCTGAGGCTCCTGTACCTTCTACCTGATGGCAGCAGTGAGAAAAGAGCATGGCCTGAGTGGTGAGGATCTTTCTTATAGAAGCCCTTTTCATTAACATCTGGGGATATGTTTAAATTTGGACAGCTGCTGAAGCAATAGTCTGATATGGCCCTACTCTGTAAAATACATCTTTGATGAGTATCCTAGGCGCTGTTCATTTTCCCCAGTTTTCCTTGTATTAGAATCAGAATCAGAATTAAGCCAGAAAGGGAGGCCCAAGCACCTGGCTTTGATATATATATATATAAAAATGTTTTATAATCTCTGATTAAGTATGGCCAAGGAAGCCTTTTGCTAATTATTGATGTCACTATCCCTCAGTTGATGAATCAATGTCACTGCACACTGAGAGCCACTTTTAAACAAGCATCCCAATGTGGGGAGACCAGCACCATAACTAATTAAGCCCGCTGGATCCTTAAGGGCTATGCCCTTGGGAGGAGGTGAAACTTGTTCTCAATCTATCCAGTGGTATGGTGAAGCGCTGATCCCCAGGCCTAACACGTAGTCCTAATCCATGGTGGGCACACGATGTTGATGCCGGAATGTGTGGTGACATATATCTTTGGGTGTGTTGGCTGTTAACGCAGCCAACGCATTTCACTGTCAGGCTTTGATAAATAAGTCTGAATCTCAAGCTGAAGAATTTCCACCAAAAAATAAATCCTCCATCACTGTCCTCAACGGAGAAGATTTGGAATCGGAATCAGGATCTGGTTTACTAACAGATTTGTTGTGAGATTGTTTTGAAGCAGCACCATGGTGCAATATGTAAAGTATAAACTGTCAGTTATAATGAGAAAAGTTACAAACAAACAAATAACAAGAAAAGGTGCAAAATAGTGAGAGTGTCCACGGGCTCATGGACCGTTCAGAAATCGGATAGTGGAGAAAAAGAAGCTCTTCTTAAAAAAGCTGTGCCTCCTCCCTGATGGTAGCAATGAGAAGAGGGCATTTAGATCTGCTCCAGTACCTCAGTAACATAATCCTAAGCTTAGACTATTGCGTCAGTTCTGGTCACCTCGCTACAGGAAGGATGTGGATACTATAGAGAGAGTGCAGAGGAGATTTACCAGAATGTTGCCTGGATTGGAGGGTGTAACTTATGAAAATAGGTTGAGTGTACTTGGCCTTTTCTCCTTGGAGTGACGGAGGATGAGAGGTGACCTGATAGAGGTGTATAAGAAGATGAGAGGCATTGATCATGTGGATAGTCAGAGGCTTTTTCCCAGGGCGGAAATGGCTAACAGGAGGGGGCACAGTTTTAAGGTGCTTGGAAATAGATACTGAGGGGATGTCAGGGGTAAGATTTTCACAGTAAGTGGTGGGTGTGTGGAATGCACTGATGGAGACAGTGGTAATTGCGGATACAATAGGGTCTTTTAAGAGACCCTTAGATAGGTAGATGGAGCTTAGGAAAATAGAGGGCTATGTGGTAGGGAAATTATAGACTGTTTCTAAAGTAGGTTACATGGTCAGCACAACATTGTGGGCCGAAGGGCCTGTAATGTGCTGTAGATTTCTATGTTCTCTGTTCTAAAATCACCCATCAGTTTTCTCCCAAGACAAGGACAGTCACCTGCTCTTAACACAATTCATAAAGAACACTGCAGTTCCTCACCAACACTGTCTCTCCAGTCACATCCACCATCAGAGATAAGGTGCAGGGAAATACTACCACTAACATTATCACACAACATCCATGTTTGGAAATAAGTTGCTGTTCCTTCATGCTTGTTAGATCTAAGTCCTGGAGTCCTTATCCGTCAGCGCTGCGAGAATACCTTCAGCACAGAGACTGCAGTGGTTCACAAGGGCCTGACTAAAATTTCAAAGGCTGCAAAGGACTGGCCCTTCCAGTGACAATCAGGACGATGCAAGGGAGAAAATAAACCTTATCTGACCCCACACATGAGCATACAACCTGATGAGGGCCGCAAGGACCAAGAAATTACAGTTCACGGAATGTTATTGGGGTTTTACCATGTAGAAACGTGAGTGAAGGGATGTTTCTAGAGAGCGCCATAATAGCAATCAATGGAAGCACCTTAACACAGAAAGAAAGATTTATACATTCATAGCTTTCAAAAGCTCCAGATTTTGTGGCTAAGTGGTAATTACTGTAATAAAGGGGCAGTAAATTGCTCCATGTGGTACCACAAAGAGCAGCAGGCAAGCTGTTCTAGGCTTGGTAGTAGAGAGACAGTGCCTATTGTGCTGTGGGATCTAATGCGGAGAGGTATACTGTTCAATTCTCATCCAAAGGACAGCACTTCTGCCACTGCCGCAGTGCTACATTGGATTCTCTTCTCTGTGGATTGTCACCTTGTCGTGGTGGAGAAGCTTGATTGATCCTGAGATCCTGAGAGCGGATTCCATCTGGAACTATGCTCCTGGTAGGGTCACCCATGGTGGTAAGGTCGAGGGTGAGGTCCCTGACAAAGAACAATCCAACCAAGACCTCAACAGTGGATGAAGTTACTCCGAACTCAATGGCTGTGAAGGCGGATGAAGGCCGTAACAAATCCATCAGCTCCAATCATCGTGGTTTCCATGCCACTGGAATCAGTTGGTTGATTTGTGAAGTATCGTGTGCTTCTTGGAGTGCAACAACAAGTACATGTTAAACAAACAAACGCACAGGTGTCTATGCTCTGTGGAAACGGAACGAAGATCATCATCCTCGACCTCGAGGGATAGCCACGACGGCTACATTGGAGCATCAGTCTGGACTGTGAGTTTGGCTCTCACAGGAGGAACCTTTAGCCCAGAGATGAAAAGTGCTATTGTTTGAAATGTACCTTGTACAGGGATTGTATTTAATGGCATTCTGAGAAGGTGCACAAAGAATTTAGAAGAGTGGTATTAATAGTCCAAGATTATTCAATGGACTTGATGAACAGGTGGCCTTGTCCTTTGCTGTAATTATTTCATAATTCCTTGAATCCCTCTTTTCTCTTGAAAAGAGAAAATCAATACATAAGTTAATAGGAGCTTTAAAAATCATTACATTCTGGGAAGATACAAATGCTTTCCTTTCTGTGAAAACAAAGACAAAACTACAAGCCATCAATAAAATTCTCTCATAAATATATTTAATGCAGTTTCAGGAGAAACCTTCAAAGACAGGTAGGAATGTGGAGCTCGTCATTCACTACTGCAGGGAGGGGTTGAGGTTAATAATAAACACTGGAGGCTGGATAAGTTTCTGAGGAAATCAAAAGAGATTATGCTGATACCTGCAGGAGAAAAGGTGAGAAAATATGCAAAATACAAGCCAGAACGGATATGTTTGCATTAATGTATTGATTCCCTATTGTAAATTCAAAACAATTCTCAGCAAGGGTCTTGATTGCTGTAGACAGGTATACTGAATATAAAGCATTCTTGGAATGTGACTGGTTTAGTGACTTTGCCTGTTCTGATAATAATCTACCACAAGATTCTGTGCTATTAGTTGCTTGCTGCCTTTGCCACTTCTCCTTGCCAACCAGTGAGCAGCCTACCTCATTCATTTTCTAGAACTTCCTACCAGCAATCGTCTCTACATCAAAGAGGTTTGAGATGTCATAGACTCTTAACAGTTTTCGGGAACCATATCATCCCTCTGCTCCCTCAGCTAGAAGTGATGCCGTGCTTGAAGGGGCTTTTGTTGGCAATCCTCAAAAATATCACAGCGGTGGTGATATTGGAGTGAGGGTTTGTAATAAACTAAAACTAACCTCAACCCACTCTGGTCTTAGTCAGGTTCATGCGCAATCAAAGAGTACGAGCGCAATTGGACAGTTTCTTTGGCAAGATGGCTCCCAGGTGGATTCAGTGTGGTTTAGCACCTTAGGAGATGAGAGCAAGATTAGGGCTTTATACACCTAGGGGCGCAAGAATGAATCTATTTCAAAAATATTTCATTGCTTATAAGGCAATTTGGAACATTATGAAAAGTCCAGTGGAAAACTTTGCTCTGTTTATATAGAACCACCATGAACATCTGGTCTCTCAGTCCAAGGATGGATGTACTTGTGATAAACAGCGATGTGAGGGTTCGCCAGAATGATTCCTGGGGTGGTAGGTTGGTTCTACGAGGAGAGATTAAACAAATTAGGATTATACTCTCTTGAGTTCAGAAGAATGAGAGGTGATCTCATTGAATACACAACTTTTTTTGAGGGGCTTTCTCAGGGCAGAGACAGAGTTGGTCTGTCTACTGGCAGTGATGGTTAGATTCAGAGATCCTGTCTCAAGTCTAAGGTGTCACCCGCTCAGGACCGAGATGAGAGAAAAATTCTTCTAGAGTGTAGGAAATCTTTGGAGTTCACTACCTAAGAGCCTCTTACACAGAGACTGATAGATTTATAGATATGACCAAATGATATACCGTTAGCGTAAGAAGGTGGTGCTGAGACTAATTGATCAGCCCATGATCTTTTTGAGTACCAGAGTAGCACAGAGGTCTACTATTATGTTGCTAAAATGCTAGCAGTTTCATTTTTCTCTTTTTTATCTCCAATGCTGCTCAGAGAGGTCAAGGTATGATTTCTACATTAATTCAGTCCAGTTCCAAGCAGTGTTCTGCTCCCAATATATTTTCCCACAGAAAATACTCCAGTGGCTGGCAAAGTTCACGTTGAAGATGTCTCGTGGGAATGTCTGTTCGCAGATCTCTAATTCCGTCACTGACACAAGGTTTTCTGTTTTGCGTCGTCACAAGAAAAATGCATGGCACACAGGAGACAGATAAACAGAGCAAAAACAAGTGACACAGTCAGGATCTATAATGACGCTGGCATTGGGTTTAGCTCTGTGTATCAGCTAGCATTTTAGCCTCCCAGCACAAAGGTTGTAGCTTCAGGTTCCACTCTTGACGCACGTGTATAGAATCTAGGTGACACTCCCATGCAATAATGAGGGAACACCTTTCAGATGAGGCTCTAAATCTGGTTTGCATACCTATTCAGGTGAAGGAGTACGTAGACAGGATGCCCCCTTTCAAGCAGTATCTTTAAACAATATCTAAAGGAGAACATCTGGTAATGAACTTGTTGTCTCTTGCTGTAGTACAAATGGAAGTCTTGAGGCCTTGGAACGGACTGTTTAAATCCAAGCAAATATTAATGAATTTCATTGTATCAGATTCTTTGAAGTTTCCCACTTAATGTAAACGAGGAAATGGCAAGGGGTTGGTAGGCATTACAACACAAAATTACATCAATGTTACCAGCAAACATGATGCAATGAATACAGTACAGCCTAAAAGTTTTAGTCTGGAACTGGTTCAAAGCAGGATGAAAACTTTTGGATACTTTCTGAGTGTGTTGCTGCAGCTGGGATGCCCTGTTCCCATCCCAGGGGGTGGGGGTGGGGGTTCTGTGTGCTACTGAGGCACCACCTCCTCAATCCCTTCCTCCTATTCACCACACCATTACTGATCCTAGCCAGAAAAAAAAACGAGAGCTGTAAAACTTACTTATGGTGGGAAAAGCCTCTATTTTCACACAGTGTGCTCTGCAGGGATTGAGTCCTCTGCAGGGATTTATTCTGACTGTGTAACAAAACCAGTTCAGAAGCAGTAAGAGTGTAACACAGACCCTCCCAGAAGCTGAAGATACATTACAGCCACAATGAACTCACTAACTCACTAATTAATGCTACTTTGCTCTGTTAGAATGCAGCATACAGTATGTGATCGTGTTTCCAGGAAGTTTAAAGAAACCGCACTACCGTGAACTGACTTTCAGGAATCGTGACAAGAGAATTAAATGGGAAAAAAAGTTTCAGGAAGCCACTTTTTAATGCCATTTTCTAAACAAAACTTAATGAGCCTCTTCTTCCAGCTGCTACTTTCAGGTCACTACTTCCAAATGTTCTCATTTCCACCCACCCTCCCCCCCTGCTGATTCTCCCGAGTTAGGTGACAAACAGCAGCAATGTCTGCATTCCTGGGTGATCCTAGATAATTAGGGACCAGTAATTAGTTCCCAAATTTCACCCACAGAGAACAGTTTACAGAGGCCCTTCTGCATTTGTTCTCAGGACGAAGCTTGCCTTTCCAGGAAATTGATGTCCTCCTCCTTTAAAGAACTGGCTTTCATTTCCTCCACCATTAATGTTGCCCTCACCCGCATATTCTCCATTTCCTGGACACCCATGCTCACCCCCATCTTCCTGCTGCCTTTACAGGGATAGAGTTAATCTTGTCCTAACTACCTCCCACCCCCCCCCCCCCCGAGCATCCACATTATTCTCCACAGCTTGCCCCATCTCCAAATGCATTTTAGCTCCCTCCCCCCTCCCTGCACTCGCCGCTTTCCCTCCCTCCGTGATTCTCTTGTCCATTCATCCCTCCTCACAAATCTCCCTCCTGGCACTTATCCCTGCAAATATCCAAAGTGCTACACCTGCCCATCCTCCTCCTCCCTCACCTCCATTCGGGGCCCCAAACAATCCTTGCAGAAGAGGGAACACTTCACCTGGCCGTCTATTGTATCTGGAGCTCCCCACCAGGCCTCAACGACGTTCGTGAGACTTGTCGCAAATTGGGGGACTGCTTCATTGAGGACCTCTGCTCCATCCACCAAAAGTGAAATTTCTTGGTGGCCGACCATTCCGATTCCTATTCCCATTCCCATTCCAACATGTCAGTCCATGGCCTCCTCTTGTGCACACTGATGCCTCTCTCAGGGTGGAGAAACAACACCTCATATTCCTTCTGGGTAGCCTCCAATCTGAAGGCATGAACATCAACTTCTCCTTCCATAATTTGTTGTCCCTCCCTCCTCCTTTTTCTTCTATTCCCCACTCTGGCCACCTGCCAATCACCTCCCCCTGGGTCCCCTCCTTCTTCTCTTTCTCCCACAGTTTACTCTCCTCTCTAGGCCTTTATCTTCCCCACCTA
The DNA here is from genome assembly GCF_030144855.1 of Hypanus sabinus. Taxonomy (NCBI): domain Eukaryota; kingdom Metazoa; phylum Chordata; class Chondrichthyes; order Myliobatiformes; family Dasyatidae; genus Hypanus; species Hypanus sabinus. The sequence goes on from NC_082721.1 coordinate 23,253,661, forward strand.
TCATCTTCCAGCTAGTTCTCTTACCCCTTCCCTCACCTCTATAATTCTGAGCATTCCCCCTTCTTTTCCAGTCGTGATGAAGGGTCTCGGTCCAAAACATTGACTGTTTATTCATTCCCGTAGATGCTGCCTGAGCTGCTGAGTCCCTTCAGCATTTTGTGTGTGTTGCTTTCTCATCCAGTTGTCACTTAGTACCTTCCCACAAGATCCAATTAAATCCTCACTCAGATTTAAACATAGAGTTGTGCTCACTTTTCCCAAACTGTGCACCCACTTTCAGGTCTGTCAGCTAGCCTGACTCCTTTCCTGAATCTACTCAGGAGATTGAGTTCAAAATTCTTGACTGAAATTTCAACGTGGAAAGGAGGATCCCTAGGGGTGGCATCTTCCAGCTGGGACATTAAAGTGAGCCCAATTAAATGCATGAAGGATTACACGGCACAATTCTGGAGGACAGCTAGGAATTATCCCTTTTTATTCTACCCAATATTTATCACTCAATCAACATCCTTAAAACAATGTTATTATTTTGCTTCCCATGGTGATACGTGTACAAGTTGGTTATCTTAGTATTTATATTGCATGGGCCAATATTTCTTCGGGATGTCCCATGTTGTGAAAGTCCCACGTTTTACTGAGAAAGTTCCTTACTGAAACACACTATTCAATTAATCCCTTGGTTTTTCCCTGACTCCTATGGGATTTTTTTTACTGTTTCCAGGATTTATCCATTTCCTCTTTGAATTCTCTGTAAATTCCAAATGCTTTCCAAAGTTAACCAAGGGTTAATGATTCTTTTTACACTGCATCTTGTTTTCAACAGCGTGGTCACATTTGTGAACAATTCCAAATCCTGCCCTATATTCACTACTGTGGTCTGTGAAAGGGCAGAGTCTGGAAGTGACAGTGGACGTGAGAACAATCATACATTTCCTCCGAGGAGAGAGGCAGAATGCTGGGAAACAGAGGGAGTTTCCTCCACTCTCGCACCCTTAAACTGCAGCAAGACCTGTCCTTTGTCATTCTGTGAGAATTTCAGATCTATCAGCTTTTCAATTGTGTACAAAATTATCCTTTGCCCTTGGGAATGAATTGCTTTTTGTCACCAGTGTTGGCAATTATGTTTATTCTATATTACTTGGTGCCCCGGCAAGTAGTCTCCTTTTAACAAAGAACTTTGCAGTTCAGATGTTTTTGTTAAAAAGTTAGGCTGCAAAGCATTTATGTCAGACAAAAGGCAAATGTGAGAAAAGAATAAAGTTCTCATCCTTGTTTTCAAATTCATACTTGGTCTCACCCACTGCCTGCCTTTGCAATCTCAGATCTACAATCTTCTGTTGTCCTGTTCCCCGACCTCCAATTCTGAGCTCTTGAACATGTTTAATTTAATTTTGCATTTAATGGTGCCAGATGTACCTTCACTGCCTCCTCTAAATATTGAAATTCCCATTCTTACCATCCATGCCTCTCTTATGACACTCCTTAACACTCACATCTTTGGTGATCTGACTTAGCTGACAGTCCCTTTTTGATAACGATCCGCTGGTGTGCCTTGTGTCACATTAATATGGTTATTGATGGTATGTAAAGGTAAGTAGAAGTTGTGCTGGCAATTTACTTTCAAAATCAGAATCAGAATCAGGTTTAACATCGCCAGCATATGTCTTGAAATTTGTTAATTTAGCAGCAGCGGTACAATGCAATACATGATAATATAGAAAAAATAAGTAAATCAATTACAGTAAGTGTGTATATATGTGTGTGTGTGTGTGTGTGTGTGTGTGTGTGTGTGTGTGTGCGCGTGTGCGTGAATTAAATCATTAAATTAAAAATAGGGCAATAACAGAAATAATAAAAATGAGGTAGTGTTCATGGGTTCAATGCCCATTTAGAAATCAAATGGAAGAGGTGAAGAAGCTGTTCCTGAATCGCTGAGTGTGTGCCTTCAAGTTTCTGTACCTCCTCCCTGATGATAACAATGAGAAGAGGGCACGTCCTGTGTGGTGGGGGCCCTTACTGACAGATGCCGCCTTTCTCCGGCACCGCTTCTTGAAGATGCCTTGGATACTACGGAGGCTAGTACCCAAGATGGAACTGGCTAGTTTACAACTTTCTGTAGCTTCTTTCAATAGATGGACCTGAGTCTATGATATCACATGATTTAGGTTGATACTTTAATATAGTTCTGCATGTTCAAAGGAGTTGCTTCTTGGTAGAAAGTGACACTGGTTAGCTTTCAGATACACAAGCCTGTAAGATAATATTTGAGAAGACAGTTACGATTCACCAATAGACAACTGAAAGATTCATAACTTTGGTGATGACACAGAACACAAAAGAGAAAGACCTCATTTAATGAATCCACCAAGTAATAGCTCATGATCTTATTCTGGTTCTTTGACCCAAGCATTCAAGCTCTGCCTGGTTTATAGTCTTCAAGGACCAGTGCTATAATAATTTGGTCTGTATAATTAGTACGCAAGACAAGCTTTTCACTATCTCCTTTGTAGCTTTTGACTACAGCACAGCATTCAACACTTCACCCCCTCAAAACTAATTAATAAGCTTCAGGTCCTAGGCCTCAATAACTCTGATGCAACTGGATCCTCGATCTCCCCTCACTTGCAGATGCCAGTCAGTTCGAATTGGCAACATCTCCTCCACAGCCTCCCTTGGCACTGGTGCACCACAAGGTGTGTGCTTGAACCCCCGTTCTACTTATGGCTCTAGGACTATATACAGCCCCAATGCCAACAACACCACTGTTTCAGGCCGAATCAAAGATGGTAATGAATCAGAATATAGGAGGGAGGTTGAAAATCTAGCTGAGTGGCTCCACAGCAACAACCTCTCACTCAATGTCATCAAGACCAAAGAGATGATTATTGACTTCAGGTGGAGCAAACCGGAAGCCCTCAGCACAGGTACACGACAAGGTTGTGTGTTTGGCCCCCTACTCTACTCGCTTTATACTAATGACTCTAAAGGCTGATTTATACTTCTGCGTAGTAGCCTAGGCTGCAGCCTCTTCTAAGCGGCCTGCGCCGTTGTGAGAATTTATGCCTGTGCGTTGGTGAGTCTGCGTTGCTCTGCAATTCACCACCAAAACGCTAGCTGGCGGTGCGGCTTCTAATGGCGACTGAGCGCATCATGTTGGAGTTGGAGCTAATAAATGTTGAACAAGGGTTACTTTTATTGAAGTTACTGCAATACAGAAAAGAGAGAAGACGTCGGAGGAGATGGTATGTAGACCATTGAATGGATTAAGGCAGAAGGAGGGTGAATTTTCTGTGCTTGTCCAGCTACTGAGAGACATGGACGAGGAAATGCATTTCAAATATTTTCGGATGTCGACTGGTAAGATTTGATGATTTGGTTCGTCGCCTCCAACCATTTATTTTGCATCAGTGTATGCACAGTATGTCGAAAGACAGGAGGAAATGCGATGTTACCAAGCGGACCAATCGTAGTTGTTGCGGTCTGTGTCGCTGTGACGCACAGTTACATTTTTGGAGAGGTGTGCGTCAGGCTATGGCGTAGGGCAGGGCATAGGGCACAGTGTAGGTTACACGACTACACCGTTCATTTGACACAGAAGTATAAATCAGCCTTAAGCACAGCTCCAGTTGCCATATCACTCCTCATCAGGGGATCAGAGGTGGAGAGGGTCAGCAACTTTAAATTCTTTGGTGTTATCATCTCAGAGGATCTGTTCTGGGCCCAGAACGCAAGTCCAATCATGAAGATCATGTGCCCTTACTTCCTTGGAAGTTTGAAAAGTTTCAGTATGACATCAAAAACTTTGACAAAGGGGGACGTCATGTGATAACGTAGGATCGAGACGTGGAAATCCAGCTGTCCCATAAAAAACTAATAAATTAATGTTTAAGTGAAGAAAAGTTAGTAAATACTTTCTAAAAACTACATCTAAACTACTCAGGATTTTCCTTAGATATGCCTCCTAAACAGATGCAGAAGAAAACTACTACTGTGAAGACAGTACAAGCTGGGCCGGCCACCATGAAGGAGCCTCGGACTCAAGTGCATCTTACCTCCAGCGATACAGAACAAGAATCGACGGCAACATCAACAGTCTCCAAGAAGGAACAACAGGAACTGCACGTGTGTGAAGGAAAGGGCATGCGCAAACACGAGCAATTTGAGCTACAAATCCCAGCTACGATTGGAAGTGGAAGTGAAAATGAACCCGAGGTGGATTCGGATTCTCTGGAACATACAGATGAAGATGAGGAGGCAAAAGAAGAACAACAGGAAGAGGTCGGAGGTGGAAGATCTTCTAGAAACATAAGAAAAGCTTTGGTGCAAATAATGCATGAATTAAAATAATTAAAAACATTAAAAATAATAAAAGATATTAAAAATATGAAGACTATTTTTGATAAAGTGTTGAAACAACAGGAGAAAATGGACAAGAAAGTTAAAAAGTTGGAAGAAATAATGGGAGACACTATTGATAGAGTGAATAAAATGGAAGATAATATTCTTGCCTGGACATCAGAAAGAAAACGACTGTTGGAAAAAATAGACGTGCTTGAAAATTTTAGTAGATGAAATAATATTAAAATTGTTGGTCTTAAAGAAGGGATAAAGGGAGAGGATCCAATAAAATTTTTTCAAAAATGGATCCCGGAAAATTTGGAAATGGAAGAGGGAACCCAGTTGATTGAAATCAAAAGGGCCCACAGAGCTTTAAGACCAAAACCTCAACCTGATCAAAACCCACGACCAATCTTGATAAAATGTTTAAGATATCAAGATAAAGAAAAGATCCTGAAGATGGCTGCCCAATGTGCCAGAAAGAGAAATGAGCCATTGATGATAGAAGGGAAAGCAGTTCTTTTCTATCCTGATATAAGTTATGACCTTTTGAAGAGAAAGAAGGAATTTAATCCAGCAAAAAAAGTTTTATGGGAAAAGGGTTATAAATTTATATTGCGCCACCCGGCAACACTGATAATTTTTTTGGATGACGGAAAAAGAAGATTTTTTACTGATCATCGGGATGCAGAGGAGTTTGCACAAGAACTCCCAAATATTCGGTAGACACAGTAAAGATTTAAAAGTGAAACAGATTAAAGATGAAGATGGGAACAGTGAAGTGAGTTGATGGACATTAAGGACAGAAGAATATTTAAATATACTTTTAATTATATGATATGGGGAGAAAAGTAAAAATTTGAGAAATATTAATTGAGAGTAGTGATATTATTTTTTCTTCTCTTACATATACTTTTTTCATGCTACAGGGGAGCTGGGGGAACTTTGGATCGATCGCTATGGGATTCATGTGTGTAATCATGGCGTTTGCCATGACCTGCACAATGGACGTGGGTAATGTTGTGTTTTTTTTTCATTCACAACATTAGCAGGGTTTTTTTTTGTTGTTTTCTTTTCTTTATAATCTATTTTTCTTTTATCTTTCTTTCTTTGCCTGGATGATCGGAGGGGAGACACATAGCAACATGAAGAATTTTAAAATAATTCCCCAAGGTACTACGAGAGTTGAAACATTATGTATTATTATAGATTGGAGTAACCGTGTTAAAAATAATGACTAATTTAATGAATTTTTAAAGTTTTTATGTTTATGGGCTTAATGGACTGGTGAAAAGAAAAAGAATTTTAACATAAAATGAAAATAGATACAGCTTTTATACAAGAAACACATTTAACAGAGATAGAACATCAGAAATTAAAGAGAGATTGGGTCAGAAATGTTATTGCAGCTTAATTTAATTCAAAAGCAAGGGGAGTTGCAATTTTGGTTAACAAAACTTTACCAATTAAAATACAAAATGTATTAATTGATTCTGCGGGAAGATATGTAATTATACATTGTCAAGTCTTTTCAGAACTATGGACTCTTATGAATATTTATGCACCAAATGAAAACGATGTAAAATTTATACAAGAGGCTTTTTTGAATTTGGCTGACGCACACGATAGATTATTAATAGGTGGAGACTTTAACTTTTGTCTAGACCCAGTTTTAGATAGCTCAACAAAGGTTGTTACAAAACCAAAAGTAGCAAAATTATCTTTATCATTGATGAAAGATTTAAATTTGATTGATATATGGAGAAGAATTAACCCAAGAGAAAGTGATTATTCATTTTATTCAAATAGACATAAAACTTATTCAAGGATAGATTTTTTCCTACTATCAGCAAATATTCAAGACAGAGTGAAAAATATGGAATATAAAGCAAGAATATTGTCAGATCATTCCCCCTTGACAATGACAATGATAATGATGGATAAGGAGGAATCAATTTACAGATGGAGATTTAATTCAATATTATTAAAACGTCAAGAGTTTTGTGATTTTATGAAAAAACAGATTCAATTTTTTTTAGATACAAACTCACATTCAGTTGATGATAAATTTATATTATGGGAAGCGATGAACGCATATTTGAGAGGTCAGATAATAAGTTATACTTCTAAAAATAAGAAGGAATATATGGTAGAAATAGATCAATTGGAAAAAGAGATTACAAAATTAGAACAAGAATCTCAAGGATATATGACAGAAGAAAAATGAAGACAACTTGTTAATAAGAAGCTACAATATAATACACTTCAGACATACCGAACAGAAAAAGCAATTATGAAAACTAAACAGAGATATTATGAGTTAGGTGAAAGATCACACAAGATTTTTGCTTGGCAGTTAAAAACAGACCAGGCTTCCAAAACGATAAATGCAATTAGAACAAGTGTAAATAAACTTACTTATAAACCTTTAGAAATCAATGAAACTTTAAATTTTTTTTATTCTGAACTGTATCAATCAGAATCACAAAATGATATTGTTGAGATAGAAAGGTATTTATCACAAATAACTCTCCCAAAATTGAATTCAGAAGAACAGAAGGGATTAGATGTGCCTTTTACATTAAAAGAGGTCGAAGAAGCTCTAGGATCACTTCAGAGTAATAAATCTCCAGGAGAAGATGGTTTTCCGCCTGAATTTTACAAAAAGTTTAAAGATTTATTAATTCCACCTTTTATGGAGCTAATACACCAAGCGAAAAGAACGCATAAACTTCCAGAATCTTTTTCGACAGCTATTTTAATAGTATTGCCAAAAAAAGACAGAGATCTTTTAGAACCAACATCATATAGACCTATTTCTTTGTTGAACACGGACTATAAAATAATACCAAAGATTTTATCTAATAGATTATCTAAATACTTACCAAAATTAATACACATGGACCAAACAGGATTTATTAAAAATAGACAATTGGCAGATAATGTAACTCAGTTACTTAGCATAATTCATTTGGCAGAAAAGAGGGAAGAAATGAGTGTGGCAGTTGCTTTGGATGCAGAAAAAGCATTTGATAGATTGGAATGGGATTTTTTATTTAAGGTATTGGAAAAATATGGATTAGGAGTATCTTTTATAAAATGGATTAAAACCTTAAATACTAACCCCAAAGCTAAAGTGGTGACAAATGGCTAAATTTTAACATAATTTCAGTTAACAAGGTCAACTAGACAAGGTTGTCCATTATCACCTGCTTTATTTGTGTTGGCGATAGAACCATTAGCTGAATTTATTAGAACAGACTCAGATATTATGGGTTTCAAAGTTAATCAGGAGGAATATAAGATTAATTTATTTGCTGATGATGTTCTGATTTATCTAACTAACCCATTGCATTTGTTGCGTAAATTATCTTCTAGATTGGAAGAATATGGGAAAATATCAGGGTACAAAATAAATTGGGATAAAAGTGAAATTCTGCCCCTTACTAAAGGAGACTATAGTCAATGCCGATTAATAACTCAATTTAGATGGCCAATAAATGGTATAAAGTATTTAGGTATAAGAGTTGATAATGATATAAAGAATTTATATAAACTAAATTATTAGCCATTATTGAAAAAAATTCAAGAGGATCTTGACAAATGGATGATGTTACCAATAACATTAGTAGGTAGAGTCAATGCTGTAAAAATGAATATATTCCCTAGATTACAATATTTATTTCAAACACTACCAATACAATTACCGCAGAAGGTTTTTCAAGAGTTAAATAAATATGTGAGGAAGTTCCTTTGGAAAGGTAAAATGTCAAGAATATTGTTGGAAAAATTGACATGGAAATTTGACCTGGGAGGGTTACAATTACCAAATTTTAAGAATTATTACAAAGCAAATCAACTTAGATTTATTGCATCTTTTTTTGATGAAGATAAACCGGCATGGATTAGAATAGAATTAGATAAGATAGGAGAAAATATACCAGAAGATTTTATATATAAATGGGAATCTAAATGGATACGGGAAAAGAAAGAATCTCCTATACTAAAACATTTGATTGATCTATGGAATAAGATAAATGTTGATGATGAGATAAAGAAATCTTTATTAGCAAAGAGACCTTTAATTCAAAATAAACTTATTCCTTTTACAATGGATAATCAACTTTTATATAACTGGTTTCAAAAAAGGGATTAAATATATAGGAGACTGTTTTGAAGGAAGTATATTAATGTCATTTGACCAATTAAAGAATAAATACAAAATATTAAATAACACTCTTTTCTGTTATTTCCAATTAAGGGCTTATTTAAGAGATAAACTGGGTCAAACAATGTTATTGCCAAAACCTAATGAAATAGAAACTTTAATTCATAAAGGAAAAATTAAAAAAATTATTCCTGGTATGTATAATTTGATTCAAAAATAGGCAATTAAACAAGGAAGTCATAAGTCAAGACAAAAATGGGAAACTGATTTGAATATTAAAATTGATGGAACAAGTTGGACAAGATTATGTCTTGACAGTATGACAAATACAATAAATGTTCGACTGAGATTAGTACAATATAACTTTTTACATTAATTATATATTACACCACAAAAATAAATAGATTAAACTCAAATTTATCTGATCAATGTTTTCATTGTAATCAAGAAATTGGTACTTTTTTACATTCTACTTGGTCTTGTTTTAAAATTCAACCTTTTTGGACAAATTTAAGACTTTTATTGGAACAAATTATTGGAATACAACTTCCACATAATCCAATATTATTTTTACTAGGTGATATTGAAGGGATAAAATCGAAATCCAAATTAAATAAATATCAAAAAGAATTCATAAAAATTGCATTGGCAGTAGCCAAAAAAGCTATTGCAGTTATTTAAGTATAGATTGTTGGAAGAATGAAATTTGTAGCTGCATTCCACTTGAAAAAATTACTTATAATTTAGGAGATAAAAATGAAATGTTTCTGAAAATTTGGTGCCCTTATTTACAAAAGATAGGATTAAATATATAGATGCTCCAAAGATAAAATTATTAGTTATCTGGGGAAAGAAATAAATATACATATTAAAGCTATTATGAACTCCATGGAGCATGTGGGGATCTCCTGATATCCAGGCATTCTTTCTTTCTTTTTCTTTCTTTTTTTCTTTCTTTCTTTCTTTCTTTCTTTCTTTCTTTCTTTCTTTCTTTCTTTCTTTCTTTCTTTCTTTCTTTCTTTCTTTCTTTCTTTCTTTCTTTCTTTTCTCTTTTTTTTCTATAGGGATATGTTGGGGGAGGGGTTAAGGGGAGGGGGGAAGGGTTGATAATTTTTTTTCTTTCTGTAACCTATTTGAAAATTCAATAAAAAAATTTATAAAAAAAACTTTGACAAACTTCTATACTTGCACGGTGGTGAGTATGTTGACTGGCTGCATCACAGCCTGGTATGGAAACGCCATTGCTTTTGAATGGAAAATCCTATAAAAAGTAATGGAAAACAGCCCAGTCCATCCCACTATTGAGCACATCTATACAGAATACTGTCGCTGGAAAGCAGCATCTATCATCAAAGATCCCCCAACATTCTGGGCATGCTCTGTTCTCAATGCTGCCATCAGAAAGAAGGTACAGGAGCCAGCGGACCCATACTACCAGGTTCAGACACAGTTATTGCCCCTCTTGAACCAGAGGAGATAACTTTACTCAACTTCTTTCACCCCATCACAGAACTGTTCCCATAACCTATGGACACAGGTGGTGGATAGTCGTTTCAGCAGCCGGTGCACATCACAGGACCTGGTTATGCGACCACTGACGCCAGGCAGACAACCTCTGAAGAGTATTGATAATGGCTGGAGTCACCCATCTTGATAAGACACTGCCCAGAAGAAGGCAATGGCAAACCACTTCTGCAGAAAACTTTGCCAAGAACAATCACAGTCATGAGATCATGATTGCCTACATCATACAATATGGCACGTATTGATGACTGTAAGAGGTCCAGGATTTCACTCTGTACAGTAATGAAGGGATGATTGCTCCTTAGGCCAAATGTTCAATACTTTCCAGACAGAGTCACACTGCAATGGGCATGAGTGGGAACCCTGGAATACTCAATACTCTTCCTTTTCCTTGACTAACTGGCACTGGGGCAGTTGGAATGAGCTAGCTACAATCCCTGATGAGTGACTCCATTGCAGTAAGAAGTTATTCAGCTCAACAAATCTACAATCAGTCCTGCCAAAGGGTTTCGTCAACTTCCATAGATCCTGCCCGGCTTGCTGAGTTCCTCCAGCGTTTTGTGTGTGTAGCTCGGATTACCAGCATCTGCAGATCTTCTCTTGTTTGTGATACAATCTACCCCTAGTGCTCTTCATATCCTACACCCTTTCGAAGAATGTACTCAGCTTAGACTGAACCCATGGCAATTTAGACTACACCCTAGCCTGAGCACAGTATGCTGGTAACCTGTGGGTGTGCATCTATCTTAATTCTTAAACTGCAGTTGTCAACCGTAGTATTTTTTTGATTGTGATTTCAAACAGGAATTTGACTCATTGGTAGAAGATTACAAAAGACTGCATGCTTTCTCTCACATAGTTGAGTAGCCCACATTCATGCCCACTGTGCCCTCATCCCTTCTCTCCACACCAGAGTCAAATTATCAAAGTATGTATAAATTATAAACTATTGAGCTGCTTACAGGCAGCTGCAAAGCAAGAAACCCAAAAGAACCCAATTAAAAAAAGACTAACACCCAAGGTGCAGAGAAAGAGGAAAAGCACAAATCATGCAAGTAGAAACGAGCAACAACATTCCAAACCAAATTGAGTCCATAGACCTGATTCACCGAAGCAGCCAGAGTAGGCCCAAAAGCCTCAATCTCAGTTTATCACATAGCAGGACAAATCGCCACGAAGTTCGTAGACACAAAGCATGTAGCAGCGGGAGCAGTCTCACAGCCTCAACAACATGAGCAGAGGAGTGAACATCACGGGAGAGTGAACAAAGTTGGCCCGACCTTCACCTCCGGATCTGATATCCTACCTTTCCAGTCTATCTGGGCTGGCATTTAAGTTGTCCAAACACTGGGTAGTACCCTGCACTAGGACTCGGGATTAACCATCACAATGATAAACTCTGGGCCTAGACCTTACTGCCCACTGATACACTCTGGCTCTAGATCACAGCACCCAGTGATACACTCTGGGCCTAAACCTCACCGCCCAGGTGAAAGCCATTTTTTACCTCTCCAAATCGCCTCTGCGCCTTGTTCAGGTAGATGGACATCAAAGCTCCTCCACCTCGATTCCTCTCCAGATCTCTCACTCCAACTTCATCTCCAACAGCAACACTGTCCCCATCTTCAAAACTGTCTGGAACATGTTACGCTCTGACTTTACAATGCACCAGCACAGCTCATCCCTCAAGTCAGCCCCACCTCCGCTCACCTCTTCATTGTTTGCAGTGATAGTAGCGCCATCTTAAACTGCCATTTCCAACCATTTTTGTTATTGCATAAGAACTATTCCCTGTTCGTCTCTCTTGTCTTCCAAATGTCACCATCATCCCCATTGCCTTTTGTTGCACCAACCTGAGAACGTGCTGAAGATCCAACATGTCCTTTGTTGTCTTTTTATAAAGCCAGGACATTGGCATTTTTCTAGATAACACACTGAAGCTCTTTCAATCTAGGATGATGCATTCACTGCTCACAAAGCTGCTTCCTCACATTGGAGTGATAAAACATAGCCTGCAAAACATAACTGCAAGAGATCCTTAAAAGTCTTGAGCAAAACTCACAAAATGCTGGAGGGATTCAGCAAGTCAGGCGGCATCTGCAGAGGGGGAATTAACAGTCAACAATTCAGGCTTATGAGTCCTGATGAAGGGTCTCGGTCTGAAACGTCGACTGTTCATTCCCCTCCACAGATGCTGCCTGACTTGTTGAGCTCTCCTGGCATTTTGTGTGTGTTTCTGGCAGGAGTGCTCAGTTCAGTCTGCAAGTGTGGCCTTTACTTGCTATTCCACTCCCACATTGTTGGGAGGCACAGTGGCAAAATCACTGCCAAACAGCACCAGGGACCTGGTTTCAATTATGATACTGGGTGCTGTCTGCTTGGAGTTTGCAGGTTCTCCCTGTGATCCAGGTGATGCAGTTTCCTCTCTTGTCCTAAAGACATGCAGGTTGGTAAGTTAACTGGTTCCTGTAAGTTACTCATACTTTGTAGGCAAGTGGCAGAATGGAGGCTTAGTGGTTAGCACAATGCCTTACAGTACAAGCGTCCCAAGCTCAATTCCTGCCGCTGCCAGTAAGGAGTTTGTACATTTTATCTGTGATCGCGTGGGTTTCCTCCGGGTACTCTGGTTTCCTCCCACAGTCTAGATCCATACTGATCGGTAGGTTAAACAGTCATTGCGTGATTAGGCTCGGATTAAATCAGGGGATTGCTTGGCAACATGACTCAAGGGCCAGAGGGCCAACTCCATGCTGTATCTCGATAATAACAGTCTGGGGGTAGCTCAGGAGAATTTTAAAGAAAACATTGGATTAATGTAGGATTAGCATAAGTGGGTGGTTAATGATGGGTTTGGATTCGAAGGGCATTTTGCTTTGCTGTATGGCTCTATGACCCCCCGTGTCTCTAAGTTTGACTTCTTACTCCGTTCCACTGTTATTCATTATCAACTTGAGGTACATTTGCTGGTCAGACGCTTTGCAAACTTACTGAATCAATATTAAAGTTCAGCAGTTTCACATTCTGAATCTGTTGTTCTCACTTGCTCTTTTATGGTTGCACCTTTTATGTTACATTACACATATTTCACTAACATTACCTTGCTTCATCACTATCTATGATATTTAATCTTTCCTCGTGCGTCTTCTGTGCTTTTCTCCCTTAATCCCTTTCTTTGCATTTTAAAGTTTCTTTCATTTCACTTTCTTTTTGATGCCAGGTCATAGAACATAGAACATAGAATAGTACAGCACATTACAGGCCCTTCGGCCCACAATGTTGTGCCGACCCTCAAACCCTGCCTCCCATTTAACCCCCCTCACCTTAACCATCTGTAGCCCATCTTCTTTCCTCAGGTGCTGAAGGGCCTACTCAGTATTTCCAAAGGCTTATTGCTTTTACTTCAGGTTTTCACCTTGGCACTGTTGCCTTGCCTGTCCAAAGTCCTGACAAGATGGTTTCTTAGCACACATTGGCTTCTAAGGTGCTATTTTTTAGATATAGATTTAGAAATGCGGCACAGTAACAGGCCCCTCCGGCCCAACAAACCCATGCCACCCAGTTATGCCCATGAGCCCAATTAACCTACTAACCTGTATGTCTTTGGAACGTGGGAGGAAACCGGAGCACCCGGAGGAAACCCACGTGGTCACGGAGAGAACATACACACTCCTTACAGAGAGTGGTGAGAATCGAACCCAGGTCGCCGGTGCTGTAATCGCGTTATACTAACTGCCATGCTGCTGTGCCGACCAGCAGCTGCAAAGCTCTCTTCAAGATCTCTGACCTGCGTCTGGGCTTTGAGGGAAGGGCGTCGCCATTTATAGTCTGATCCGAGAATGGTATTCTTTAGGATCTTTATTTCTTTCCACACAGAGGAAGCGTTTACCCTGAACAGATCTCCATGGCAACCAAACTGGGATGCACTACCTCTGCAGTCCTGTTCTCATTTCAAAACAAGGAGCTGATGCAGTCCTCAGCCTCCATCGCCTTTCTGTGCAGCACCTTCCCCAAAGTGCTATCCAATTGCAGCCAACCCTCACAGTGTACATCTGATCTTTCACTTAAAATGTAAAATCGGTATGACTCCCACCAGAAAATTACTCGTGAGTGGCAGCGGGACAGGAGAGCCCGCAGGCCCGAACCGACTGCGCTGGAATCTGAGCAAACAGCAAATCGAGGAGGAGGCCCAGGCCATAATGTGCAGGACGAAGCAGGTGTACGATCGCGTCGGCTCGCTCGACCTGGCCGAGGTGACCTACGAGAATATGCTGAAGGAACTGGCCGACATTGAGGTGGAATACACAGGTGAGGTGCTGGGGAGACATTGATGAACGGGGTCTGGGGGAAGTGGGTGGCTCGGGGACTGTAACATCCTAGGATTCAATTAATTGACTCATTCATTATTTTGCAGTGACATCACTGCAATCAAAACATCAGCAGGTCCCTTGATTAGTAAACCTGCACTTATTAGCTTCTGTTTATTAAGCGGGTGCTGCGTCTTTATTAGAGATTGCACAACTCCCACTGTTATCTGGGACCTGCTGGCTGCAAGGCTTGGTTTAAGCATGTACTGTACTGTGGTAGCATTCCGAAGGGAATTGGACACATTCCTGGAAAAGGAGCTTCAGAGTGTTTTGGAATTCATGGAACGTGCAGATGTGGCCAAGCTGATGGTAGTCCCACCTCTTCATGAGAAGACTGTGGGTGTAAGTTCCACTCCTGAGGGTTGAATGCAAAATTCTTTGTTATATTGTTAGAAGTGTGTTCTTTTGGATCGGCCGGGCCCTGTGTAGCCTTTATCACGGGTGTGAAAGGACTCATAATACTCATTTTGAAGGTAGCAAATGAGCCCACTCTGCTGCCTCTCAATTTGATTCCCAGGTTCGATATGAATTTGTTCCTTGGTTGCTGACTAGGCGACATTTTTACATAGGACCACAACACATACTGTAGGAGAAGCATTAGGCCATTTGGCCCATTGAGTCTGTTCCATCCTTCAGTCGTGGCTGATTTATGGTCCCTCTCAACCCCATTCTGCTGCCTTCTCCACATAATCATTGACACCTTTATTCATGAAGAACCTGTCAACCTCCACTTTAAAAATACCCAATGATTAAGATGCATAGGTAGCTTGGATTCAGAACTAGCTTGACTATATGAGTCAGAGAGTGGTGGTGGAAGCATGTGAGTCTGATTGGAGGTCTGTGACCATCAGCATTCCACAGGGATTGTTGCTGCAGGCTCTGTCATCTGAGATGCATAATGGGCGGATTAGTAATCTTGAAGACGGCACAAGGATCGGTGGAATTGTGGACAGTAGGAGGATCCGGCAGCTACAGATGTGGGCAGAGAAATGGCAGTCGGAGTTTAATCCCAGCAAGTGTCAGGTGTTGCGCATGTCATGATGGGGAAATATTGTTCCCCTCCTTGCCTTGTGGCACATCGGACAGCAACCTTCCCATTTCT
The DNA here is from genome assembly GCF_030144855.1 of Hypanus sabinus. Classification (NCBI taxonomy): domain Eukaryota; kingdom Metazoa; phylum Chordata; class Chondrichthyes; order Myliobatiformes; family Dasyatidae; genus Hypanus; species Hypanus sabinus. The sequence goes on from NC_082721.1 coordinate 23,269,157, forward strand.
TTAGCATTTGGCTGCGTTTCATGAGGCTGAGTTGCCCAGCCCAGCACGGATGGGAAGCGTGCGAGAAGCCGGCCGGTTTCGAACCCGCTTCGAATTCCGGTGCGGATTCCGCTACGCCACCAGCTGGCGTATGTTAGTAAAAAGTGTACGGTTAATGGCAGGAGCCTTAACAGCTCGGATGTGCCGAGAGATCTTGGGGTCTGCGCCCGTAGCTCCCTGAAAGTTATCACACACATAGAAAGGTTGATAAAGAAGGCCGGTGGCACATTTGCCTTTATTGGTGAGGACAGTGATAAGGACAGTCAGGAACAAGAGAACATCTGCAGATGCTGCAAATCCGAGCAACACTCACAAAATGCCTTAAGATTCTCGGCCCGAAACGCCGACTGTGCTCTTTTCCACAGAAAGGTCAAGAAGTTATCTTACAGCCATATAAAACTCTGGTTAGGCCGCACTTGGAGAATCTTCTTCAATCCTTGACACCCCAATACATGAATAATGTGGAGGCATTAGAAAGAGTATGGAAGAGATTTACTAGGATGCTGCCTTGATTGGAGCATATCAGCTGTAGGAGAATTTGGACAAAATTATAAGGCATATAGAGCATAGACAGAACTTTTTCCCCATGGTGGAAGTGTTAGATTTCTAGTAGAGGGCAGGTAATTAAGGTTATAATGAGAAAGTTCAAAGAAGATGTGCAGGACAAGACCTTTTTACACAGAGCGGTACATGCCAAGAATGGACAGACAGGGGTGGTAGTGTAGAAACAGTTATGATAGAGGCTTGTGTTGACACGTGGCCAAGTGGTTAAGGCGTTTGTCTAGTGATCTGAAGGTCGCTAGTTCGAGCCTTGGCTGAGGCTGAGTGTGTGCCCTTGAGCAAGGAACTTAACCACACATTGCTCTGCGACGACATCCTAATGCCCTTCCCTTGGACAACAAAAATAAACACATGAATATGCAGGGTGGGTGGATCTGCATCATGCGCAGGCAGAAGGGATTCGGTTTCAGACATCATGAACCAAAGGCTCTGTTCCTGCACTGTGTTGATCTAGATTCAAAATCCTCTTATGTGACTGTAATTTTGTTTTAACGTGTGAAATAGCACTGTATCACTTGCATGTTATTATTGTTGATGACTGTGTGAGGCTTTCATGTTCTGCAGAGCTGAACTCACTGACCTTCAGAGCAAGTGGGGGAGGTATTTTTTTTACGTAGACCACCATTCTTCACGTTCAGGGTGACTGTGTGTGCATCTTCAAACTGTTTGGTGCTGTTAAACCTCATGTCGTTCTCCCTGATATTCAAGCACACTAATACTGGGAATTAATTGCAGGGATTCCAGGAAATAAGGATAAGAATTGGAACAAACAAAATTCTTTTCCAGGTAGCTGATGATGAGTTGAATGGTTTCTGTCTGGCAAATTAAAGAGCAGGAACTTGGCAAGTTGTGCCCTGCTTATCCAGTGAAACATGCTGTTTGTACAAACCCTGAAATTCAGACCATTCCAAGCCATGGAATTCAATGACTAATTTTGGAATAAATTCCAAGTTTTGGGAGACAAAGATTTCTGATTTAGACTTGCATAGCTCGTACACAAGAACAAAAGAAATAGTTGCAGGAGCTGGCCACGCGAGCCCTGAGCTTACTGTTCAGATTTTGCTTGGCCGTGCCTTCACTTCCTGCCGAGTTCCTGCTACTCTATTTTACTTTTAGACTTCCTCTGGAATAGAAACATGATTTCACTATCTTCTCTGACAAGCCCCTCGGAAATGTATATGCTTCAATCAGTTTTTCATTTTTTCCAAATTTCAGTAATATACGCAAAGCAGAAAGGGTATGGTCCTAATGAGGGCAAATAAGATTAGTGAAGATGAGGCTGGCATGGATAGGGCACCATGGTGGCATAGCTGTTAGCATGAAGCCATTACAGCTCGGGGCGTTTCCGAGTTCGGACTCCAATTCCGGCACCATTTTGTAAGGAGTCTGTATCTCCTGCCTGTGGAATGTGCCTGTTTTCCACAGGTGCTTCGGTTCCTCCCACAGTCCAAAGATATACTGGGTAGGTTAACTGGTCAAATTAAACTGTTCTGTGATTAGGTTAGGGTTAATCGGGTTGTTGGGGGTAGAGGTTACTGGGGCAGCATGGCTCAAAGGGCCAGAAGGGCCTATCACTAAATAAATAGATAGATAGGTAAGTAAGTAAAGGATTGGCCAGAGGGACTGTTCCTGCGCTGTAGGATTCTGTAAATAGAAGCCAAAACTTCCCCAGGCTTTTCACAGGAATCAACCTCCTTCCTCCAGGCACAGACCTGGTGAAATTTCTTGGAAATGCTTCTAATTCAAAGGGTTCTCTCCTGAAGTAGGGAACCAGAACTGTGCACAGAACTCCTGGTATGGTCTCACCAAGACCTCCTTAATTCTGTACTCAATCCCCCTTTTAAAGTGCAGAATAATGTTGCAATCCATCTGTCTGTTTATTGTATGAGAGCTGGTTCTCTTTCCATGATCTCTCAGCTGATGTGAACTTTCGAAAACATTGCAGTTAGTGCTGATGTTTGCAAATACCAGCTGAAACTTACTTTTGAAACGATCCTTAGCACATTTCTGTAGGGGTGAATGTTTAGCTGGCTGCTGCCAGCTCTGTTACTTAATGATTAATTTCTTGTGGGGTTGCTGTTATTCATGTGATGCCTGGAGAACATTAGTCACGTGGGAACTCAGCACCGACTGCCACTGAAACAACTTGTGCAAGACTGGAAGAGAATCTTGTGACATTTTAAACTGGGTTATACTGAACAGGTGAAACCAGAGGCTGGGCATTTAACTTTAACGTTATTTTGTACATGTGAGCCAGATGGACTTCCACTCGGGATCAGAACAAGAATCAGGTTTATTGTCACTGACATGTGTCATGAACTTTGTTGTTTTGCTGCAGCAGTACAGGGCACTGCATAAAATATACCATGAACTACAATAAAAAGCATAAAACTAATTAAATAAGTGTTGGTGCGTGGATAAGGCATCGGTCTAGTGTTCTGAAGGTCGCTGGTTCAAGCCTTGGCTGAGGCTGTGCATTGTGTCCTCGAGCAAGGCACTTAACCACACTTTGCTCTGCGACGACACCGGTGCCAAGCTGCGTGGATCCTAGTGCTCTTCCCTTGGACAACATCGGTGGCGTGGAGAGGGGAAACTTGCAGCATGGGAAACTGCCAGTCTCCCATACAACCCTGCCCAGGCCTGCGCCTTGGAAACTTTCCAAGGTGCAAATCCATGGTCTCGTGGACTAACGGATGCCTAAAAACAATATCTGTAACTAGAACTAAAGAATAAAGAGACTTTAAAAAAACAAATTAAATAAGTAATGCAAAAAGAGAGCTGATGGTGAAGTAGTATTCATGGTCCGATCAGAAATTTGATGGTGGAGACGAAGAGCTATTCCTAAAATGCTGATTGTGTGTTTTAAAGGCTCCTGTACCTATTCTCTGAAAGTAGTAATGAAAAGGGGGCACGTCCTGAATAGTGGGGGTCCTTGATGATGAATGCTGCCATTCTGAGGCATTGCTTCTTGAAGGTGGTCTTGATGTTGGGGAGGCTAGTGGCCATGTTGGAGCTGGTTGAGTTCTCAACCCTCTGCAGCTCGATCCAGTCTTGTGCAGAGGTCCCTTCAAACAGATTTATTGCTTAGTAGTCAGATGAGCTTCCTCAGTCCAATTAGAAATAACAGTATTTGATCAAAACAGGTAAATTTCCCGAGGGTGCCAACGAACACTGGGTCAGTACATGTAATAGTGGGTTAAATAACCAAATGCTAGGTTAAAGATATTGGTTTTAAGGATAGGAATGGTGAACCATTTTGAGACGGTGTGGCAAAATTAGTAATAATCTTCTAAAAGGTTCTCTGTGTGTCATCAACACACACAAAATGCTGGTGGAACACAGTAGGCCAGGCAGCACCTATAGGGAGAAGCATTGTCGACGTTTCGGGCCGAGACCTAAACGTCAACAGTGCTTCTCCCTATAGATGCTGCCTGGCCTGCTGTGTTCCACCAGCATTTTGTGTGTATTGTTTGAATTTCCAGCACCTGCAGATTTCCTCGTGTTTGCTCTGTATACCGTGGTAATTTTGAGCAGAGAATTAATCAATGAATTGATAACAATAATTATGGACTTTATAAGGAAAACAGGTGAGTCCTGTGGCTTATTTACATGTATTCATTATTTTACTATTAATAAAAGTATAACAGATTGAAATATGTAAAACATTTTAAAAAAACCTATCCAAAAGTGATTAATATTAATCTTTTTAAAAGACAATAAAAACATAATTTGTAAATAGTATTGTTATTTCTTTCTTATTTCTTTTCTCTGTCAGAAAGGAAAGGAAGTGTTTCGGAACATAAGAAGCATAGTGCTTTATCACCTTTTTTAATTATGCCAGATCTTTCAACTCCACCAGTCTTAAAAATCTCTGCTACTTCTCCTATCATTTGACTGTTTTTATTTATTTGTTGGAGTATTGGACATTTTGACAAGTTGAAAAGTGTCAATGCAATTTTAAAATATCTCACTGATAAAGTTAAATTACATTTTTCTAATATAAATAAAATACGTGCATTGCAAAAATTTAAGTATTCATGGAGGCACTAAACAACATACAGTATTTATTTTTATTATCAGTGAATAACCAGTGTTCACTCACTGATGCACCATCAATAACTCTCGGAGACGTGAGGCGAGAGACAGGCTTTATTAGCTGGAAGAGAGAGCACTATCAGCAGCAAGAGACCACCATACTGCATCCTGGAGTCTGAGAGGCCGGGCTCAGGCCTCAATCGCTTTTATACCGGGGTCTGTGGGAGGAGCCACCGGAGCAGTCAGCTGGGGGGGGGGGGGGGGGCGTGTCCAGACAGGTATATGTAGTTACCACACTCACAAAAGACAGAAGAAAAAATATAAACAGAACAAAGCCAATGCCAGTGAGTCCATCCATTTACTATCCAAAAACTGATGTGTACACCAGGTCCACAAGGATTACAAAATGTATCATCTGTTGTCACGTATTCTCACAACTGTCTAGCTGGCACTAAGCCAGAAAATTCACATTTTCTGTGAATAATTTCTCTGTTCTTGGGTTGTAAAACAAAACTTGCTCCCACATTTGGCAGTAAAGATAATTATCATTTATCTTTTTATTAAGGGTGGGGTTTAATCGGGGTGGCACTGCATTAGATGTGCTAACAAAATTCTTGTGCTTGGGGTCGATCCTATGGCCATTGCGACTTCGACGGCACAGAACTCCTGCGCCACACCAATGGTTTTTGGGACCGCCTGGTGAAGGAAGCCATTGAAATAAAACTAGAGGAAAATAATTTTAACAAAGACAAAGGTCTCGCTCTAAGTAAGAGCTGGAATTAGATTGTAAACAAGGTGGGATAACGGAAACCTGATTGGATGAGGGCTAGCCAATCAGGAGGGACGAACAGTGGGGGTATAAATACCACTGGAGTAGACATGCTGAGCCCCTATTCGCTGGAATTTAGAGGAGTTAGAGTTAATGTCCAGCATATAACATTTTGATAAAGTGTGTCAGGGTAAATGCTGAGCGGATACTTCCTCTATGAGGGAATTTTAAACCATGGTATAACCTCAGGGGAAAAAGTACCCCATTTAAAACTGAGTTAAGGGGGAATTTCTTCTCTCTGATATTTCTGAATCTTAGAGTCCTGTACCCAATTCAAGACTGTGACAGATAGACTTTTAGTCCATAAAGGACTTGAGGAATATGGGGAACAGGCAGGAAAATGCTGTGCTTGAGTCCTGAAGAAGGGTCTCGGCCTGAAACATCGACTCCTTACTTTTTTCTGTAGATTCTGCCTGGCCTGTTGAGTAGTTTGTGTGCATTGCTTTGGATTTCTAGCATCTGCAGATTTTGTCATGTTAGAGTTCAGTTTGACCGAGTGGTCTGGCAGTCTAAAAGGTGAGAATTGTTCTTTGAGCAGGACAGAACTTGATCCTGGTTGACAGACAGAATCTACAAAAGGATGGCACTGGGTATTCTGTAACCTAGGGGAATACACTTTTATTCCCATCATTATTGTGTGAGAGTCTCAGCAATCCTATTAACCTTGTCATCTGATTAAAGAGTACCTTTCCAGTCAGCAATTGCTTTATTTTTCATTAACAGTGCATCTGGTGATGAGCTCAACTACAACATTAATTAGAATTGGGACAGCCTGTTCTCAAACTCTATCATGACGTATTGCTGGAAGAGATCCTAAAACTGTAATATTTGAATATCATGTAGTTTCATTTTGCTGACTTTTTAAGGAAAATATAACCCATGCAAAGAACTTTTTCCTATCTATTCTTAAATAGAAAATATCTTACACACAGGAAGATGGGAACCCCTATAATCTCAGGTGTCACTTAGTTTACATACCATTTCAATCGGGGTGTATATTCCTGTTCTTGGTCATATCGTGGAGAACTGTTGAAGTTCCTTCTGCACATGAAGGATACTCCTTACCTCCTTCTCACATATCAATAAATACTGGCCTTGCCAGCAACATCCACACCCTTGACAGTGATTTTTTAAAACTTTCTGTTTAGAAGATTTGACAATCATTAATTTCTTCCGAACAGGGAAATCTAGGAATTCCACCTTGGCATGTCCTATAGGTCAGAATTTCCCCATACCAGTTCCCTGCTGTTGTATGCTTAATAATCATCTCCAAATCTACAGTTAGGGCACACTACAGGGATCTCCTTTACACTAGCCATCAATGGCGTCGGTGTTGAAATAATGTCTCTTGGGCTACATAAAGACTTGGAATCAGTCATGTGGACATCAAATTGTGATAATATAAATCTCGAAACACAACATGTAGACCTGGTATTATCTGCGACCTGAGTTGCATGCAAATTGACCAGGGATTTAATTGTAACACAAAATAACTTTCAAGGTGGGAAACAGCTAGGCACCTTATGAAAATGTAAAAAGTCAATTGCTACAATATTTATACGGCTTCAACAGATTTAAACCCTTTGCATCACCAGTGGGGTGGTATGATAGTGTAGTGGTTAGCACAATGCCTTACCATACTGGGTTCAATTCCCACCACTGCCTGTAAGGAGCTTGTACATTCTCCCAATGTGTGGGTTTCCTCCAGGTGCTCTGGTTTCCTCCCACAGTCCAAAGACATAAGTTGGTAGATTAATTGGTCATTGTAAGTTGTCCTGTGATTAGGCTAGGGTTAAATCAGGAGTTGCTGAGCAGTGGTGCTCGAACAGTCATAAGGGCCTATTTTGCGCTGTATCTCAAGAAGTAAAAACTAAATAAATACCAGAATAGACAATTAGAAAATAGTATTTGTATCAGTTGACTAACTTTGTATTAGGGTTCACCAATGCATCTAATTCAGTACATTCTCGAAGAAACATTCTAGCTATTTTGAGCCAATATACCTCTCTGAAAGATACATATAATGTACCTATATCAGAATGAATAGCTTTGTATCCTCAATATTAAATTAAAGTCAACTAGTACGTGGCCAGTGCAGCTTTCAAGGATTTATACTGGTTCATCGTTCGCCATAAAACGTGAGCATTCCTTCACAGTGGAATTAATCCGCACAAACTGAAAGTCACACACAAAATACTGGAGAAGGGACTCAGCCCGAAACGTCGGCTGTTTCCATAGATGCTGCCTGGCCTGCTGAGCTCCCCCAGCATCCACAGATTTTCTTTTGTTTGTCGCAGGTTTGGCTGCTGGTCTTGCACCGACTGGGCTATTTTTGACAACTGATAAAATCATCCAGCATTCTGACTTGCGACGGGACCGTTCTAAGAGTCCGTCTCCAGCGAAAGAGAAAAGTCGGTCTGACCAGGCCTTCACACTGTGATAACATGTCCATTCAGCAGAAGGAGGAAGGGATGAGGTCTGTTTTCGTCTCTAGAGTTCAGTCTAAGTTCACTGGAGATTCTCAGAAATGCATGCAACGTCTTGACAAATTTATTCTAGCTGTCAAGAGGAATATTGATCTTCCCCAGATCTTGTTTCATATTCAGTGAATGTGTAGTGTTCATCTACCCTAAGGCATGTGGTGCACAGACCACAGTATTAGGTATGCAGTTTTTAGGGATTAATATTACTGTTTACCAGTAGGTGAAGGCTATTGGCCTCCAAGATCACCTGTACGGACTGTAGTCAATTGTCGTGAGGACTTGGCAGTTAGCAATATCCTGGTCTTGGGTTGTATTGAAAATTATGTTCAGACAGGACTTGCTTTTTCAAATTGGGTCATAATGTGCTTAAACAACATTCTTGATATCCTCACTTGGAAAAGTTAATTATTCCAGTAAGCTTGCAAAGTAAGACTGACTTTCGCAATGCACTAAATGTTTATTAGGCCATGATACCTTAGCCAAGAACAACAACAAAAAGAGAGACACCTTATGTTCCGTACGGGCAGCCTCCAATCTGATGGTGTGAATATCGATATCTCCTTCCGGTTAAAAAAATTCCCTCCCCCTCCCCTCTTCTTCTATTTCCCACTCTGGCCTCTTACCTCTCTCCTCCTCACTTGCCTATCACCTCCCCCTTGGTAACGCTCCTTCTTCCCTTTCTCCTATGGTTCTCTCTCCTCCCCCAGTAAATTCTTTCCTCTCCAGCTCTTTACTTTTCCCACCCACTTGGTTTCATCTATCACCTTCCAGCTTTCCTCCTTTCCCACCACCCCCCCCCCGACCCGCCATCTTTTTATTCTGGCATTTGCCCCCTTTCTTTACAGTCCTGAAGAAGGGTCTCAGCCTGAAGCCTCCACCCTTTATTCACTTCCGTAGAAGCTGACCACCTTGCTGAGTTCCTCCACCATTTCGCGTGTGCTGCTTTGGAGTTCCAGCATCTGCAGAATTTGTTGTGTTTAACAAAAATATTATAACTGGATTTTCCTCCCATATTTATGTAATCTCCCGGCGAAACATCCGCTTATTCTAAACATGGTAGGTAGCATGTCCCATTTTCTTGCTAAGATGTTCCCCTTTAGTTTTGTTATTACATTCATTAATGACAATCTTATACTTTTCACTCTAGTTTTGGCCCTCCACTGCATGAAAACATCCTCTCTATGTCTAATTTTTGAAAGGATCTCTAGGCTGTCCAGCATTTCCTTTTGGTTGTAAATCAGTTAATTATTCTCCTGTCCTAAGACTGATAATTAAAATGATTGGCATACAGAACAGCAGAAAATCTGTTGGAGGGACTCTGTTGAGCTGCGACAGAGTGAGTTGCGGAGATTTTAGGTCAAGGCTCCACATCAGAATTGAGAGTGGAGGGAGGAGATAATCAGTGTAAAGTTGAGGGAGGAGTGGTGAGATAGAAGCCAGAGGTGTTTGGCGGGCTGTAGCAGTGGGGGTGTGGTTGGATGGTGGGCAAATTAAGCCAGGTAGGTGAGAGGGAGAAGTGACGTTGGGAGACTGAGGCTGGTGGAGGCAGAAAAGAAATTAAAAGGAAAGATGGAGGCAGAAGGTGGGAAGAGAGGATGGAGGAGATCACAGCTGCCAGAGGATCATTAGCAGGAGCACAAAGGTTGCCAACTGGAATCGGAGGGGTAAGGAGGGTGCTAACGGACAGAGGGGCAGGTCAGGTAAAACCAGGACAAGATAGTGGGGGTGGGGGGGGGGTAGAAGAGGTGGGTGGAATGTGTGGGTGGTGGGTGGATGGAACCAGGAGGGGGAAAGGAAAGGAAGAGGGTATTTAGGGGCTACAGAGGGTTTGGGGGGGTGGGGGGGGAGAAAAGTACCACACTCCACCCTCAGTCGTGATGCAAGCCAAAATATTGACAATCCTCACAGATTCTGCTTGACCAGCTGAATTTCTCCAGCAAATTGTTGCTACAGATTCCAGCTTCTGCGATCTCTTGTGCCTCCAACGTGGAGTCCTGCTACTCCTTCCCAAATCCCACTGTCCCGGGTACTCTGTGGGTGATACAAACTCCTGGAATACCAAGGGCTTCTGGCAACAGTCTGCAAAACAGTGCTGAGAGCAATTGACTAAAGTTCACGAGGAGGGTAGCAGAGTGTTCAACAGAGTTCACTATTTCAGTTCAGTGTGTGTGCTAGACCTTACCTTCAGCAAGGGAACTGGCAGTTGCTGTGGGTCACTGATTCCAGGGAATGACGTGGGTGAACCTTGTCAATTACCATCAATGTCACTGCACTCACAACTAACTAGTGCCTTGGCTCAGAGCCTATAGTTTGAGCTGCTCCAGGGATATTGGTAACAACCAGCCACTACTACATTCAGCCAGTCCCTGTGTGTAAATTCTCCTTGACCCAGTGAAGGAATCGCCAGAGGGAGAAGAAACATAAACAGAAACATAATAAAACAGCTTGTTCTGGTGATGATCCAATCAGAAATTAGCATTTTATTTGAGAGCATAAACTTGTTTTGAGAGTAACAGAGTTGAACATTCGAGATAAAACCATCATTTGCTACCACCGTCAATTTTCTCATCCAAACTCTCAACTCCACCTCTCTCTCCGCAGCCCCGGGGCAACTGCTGTGAATTAGTAGGATTACAGTCACTTGTGTGTTAGTCAAGGTGATCTAGCTTACCCTGGGCAAATGCTCTGCATGTGAACCCAGACATGAGTGCTGTTGGCGAGTTTCACTGTGGCTATCACAATGACCAAGCACCATTGTACCTCTTCCAGACGTGCACATCTGCAGGTTGCTGAAACAGCTGGATCAGAAGTAGAAAATGGAGAGGCTGGAAATAGACAACAGGTCAGGCAGCATCTGTGGAGAGGGAACTGGCTTATATTTCAGGTTAGCAGAACCAAATTAAAAATGCTGGGATACAAAATGCTGAAGCGACATGTGGAATGCTGCAAACAATATTGGTTTTACTTTAGTAAGAATATCGGTATGTTGAAGGCATTTTAGAGAAGGTTTACTAAACAGATACCTGGTATGGGCAAGTTGTCCTGTGAGGAAAGATCGGACAGGCTCAGTTGGTATCTGCTGGAAATATATAGTGAAACATATAATTTTAAGCTAAGTGGAGGAAGTGTAGGAGGGATGTCACAGGTAAGCTTTTTACACAGAGAGATGTGAGAGAGAGTGTTGAACACCCCATTTACATCTAACGTTTTATCTCGCGTGTGTCCTTCTCTTGTTCATTTCCATCCATCCTGCATCTCTTCTGCTGGGTAGAACATTGAAGATACTTTCAGATAGGCACATGGATGATAAAAAAAGTGAAGGTCTATGTAGGAGGGAAAGGTGGATTGATCTTAGAGTAGGTTAAAAGGTCAGCATGACATAATGAGCAAAAGAACATTGCAAGGTTCAATGTTCCTGATGAGTTTTGATAGGTGACAGAAAAGAGATTTTGTGGAAGAACCCAGAATGAGGAGTCACTTTATGGAAATAATATTTAAGGGACAGTTGTGGTGATTTTTTTTCTTTCTCGAAGGGTCATGAGTCTTTGAGTTCTACCTCAAAGGATGCTGTGGGTAGAGTTTTTGATATTTTTAAAATATTAGATAGACAATTCATAAGCACTGGAACTGAAGGTTTATTATGGTTAGATGGAAATGCGAAGTGAAGGTACACTAAGATGAACCACTAGACCCCTTGATCCACAGTCGGGTACTCCTCCAAAGAACTCCAGTAAATTGGGCAAACATGATACCCCTTTCATGTTGACTGATTACCTTGAATATTCCAAGTCCCATTTCCCTACAGCAGATGATAGGCTAACTGGCCTTGTTTCCTGCTTTCTATCCCCAGCTCTTTTTGAATAAAGGAGTTACACTTGTTATAGATAAGTGATAACATTGTGCAGACCAACATATAAAATAATCACTAAATCTATTCACAAGGAACGTCTTCACCAAAATAGTAGTGGGACGGTGAAGGTTGCTCCCAGTAGGAGCTATTGCAGTGATTTCTATGAATATATTCAGTGGGGTGCTAAATGCACAAAGAACAGAAATAGGAATAGAAGGGGTATGATTGTGGTGTAAAATGAAGAAGGGTGAAAAAACATAAATATGGACAAAGACATGTTGAGATGAACAGCCTGTTCCCACAGTTAAATAATAAAGTATACTGTCGGAGATGTAGAATGGGATTTGTGGTGATGGAAGGGAGGGGTGTGGCGATATGACGATCTACTAATGGTGAAGAACATGATGCATTGCAGCAGAGCAGAGCAACTTGGCAGTTAGAATTGGGAATACAAGTGAAAGAGAATGTTGGCCAGACTCCATCATTAATTATAGTGGCATTAACCCAACCCAGTGCCAGCACTGAGCTACAGGTGGATCCTGTTTAAGCTACAATTAGTCATACTGGAAGACACAATGTATTTCAGAGATTGAGTTCCAGGTCGGTGCTGACCTATGAATTACTGTCTGCACACATAGTATATCAATTGCCCAGTGATGGGTTGCCTAATAGATCTTAAGGTTTATTTAATAACTTGCCTTACGTGGAAGCATGAAGAACACAGGAGTACTCTGTCTACCCTGCCAGCTGCATTTGTGCTTCTTTATTCAAGGAACCTATTGATTTGGAGGACTGCAGCCAAGACTGGATGCTTGGTGTTTGTCAAAAAAAAAATTGCGGCATTGTGAAATGACTAATCAGTCATCAGCTAAATGCGCCATGTTAATTACCTTGTATATTCATGATGTTAGGGACAAAACTTTGAAAGGAACAGATAGGGGCGACAGTAAAGAACACTGTCAGGGGTAATAGTGGCCATTGAAGACCAATCTTTTGGAGCAAAGTTCAGAGTCGAGTAAACTCAGCCAGTTCTATCATGGACGCAGCCCTCCCATCATCAAGGACATCTTCAAAAGATGATGCCTCAAGAAGGAAGCATCCATCATTAAGGACATTCATCATCCAGAACATGCCTTCTCACTACTACAATCAGGGAGGAGATGCACTGCCTGGAGACCCACACTCAACCTTTCAGGAACAGCTTCTTCCCCTTTGCCATTAGATTTCTGAATGGTCTATGAACCCATGAACACATCTCACAATTCCTCTTTTTCACTGTTTATTTATTGTAACTTATAGTAATTTGTTCTGCCTGCATGGTACTGCTGCCACAAAGCACCAAATTTCATGACTAATGTCGGTGACTATCACAAGTCCTGATTATGTGACCACTGACCCCAGCAGACAATTTCTGAAGAGCATTGATGATGTCTGGGGTCACCTGCCTTGTAAAGACACTGACCAGAAGAAGGTAACAGCAAAGGACTTCTGTAGAAAAATTTGCCAAGAAGAATTGTGGTCATGGAAAGACCATGATCGCCCACATCATATGCCACAGCACGTAACTAACAAACAAATGTCAGTGACAATAAACATGATTCTGACCCTGGGAACACATGGGCACAAATTAGTAAAAATTGGAAGCAAGCTGTCTAAGATAGGAAATTAAGAAAAAATGCTAGGCTGAGATATTAAGGGATATGGGGGAAGAATATAAGTGGATAGTAGTATATGACTTGAGGGGCTAAATGGGTGAATAGCCCATTAAAGTTACCAAATGCTTGCACATTCTAGGACATGCCCATATAAATTAGAACCCCACATTATGCATTAAAGGATGGAAGTGACAAAGATCTGCATTTCCCAACACAGTGCTTCACAACCAATGATGCATTTTAAAGTTTGGTTGCTGTTGTAATAAAGGAACCACAGGAAATAAAACCACAGGATGCTGGAGAAACTCAGCAAATTAGGTAGTGTCCTTCTGACCATCTTCACTTATTTTGTTTTTAGTTCAGATTTTCAACATCAGCATTTTCTTTTGCTTTTCCAAGGACTTCCAAGAAATAATTTGCCTGCAGCAAACTTGCCTGTACAGCAGTTCGTTGAAGGATAAACAACATTTTGACTGGTTGTAAAAAAACATATTTTCCTAAGAACCACATTTGACAGATCCATTGATCTTTAGTACCTGAGTTGGCTAATCGGAAATATGGCACCTCTAACAATGCAGTCCTCCTCCAGAACTGCACTATAATCTCAGCATAGATCTTCATGCTTCAATTGTAATGAAGGAGCTTTGCTATAATATGCGAGTTACATTCCTAAGAAACCTTCATTAAAACCTCATTATAGCGGAACAGGCTGTAGTTGCCTCCAAAGCACAGATTAAAACAGGTTTTCCCAGCCATAATCACGTTATAATCAATGCAGCCTGCGTGCTCCCTGGTCCATCAATAACATAACTAATACATATTATGGAAATCCTATACTCTGTCTCACCAGTGAGAAAGTTGGCCACTAGTTATGAATAGCAGTCTCAGAGATGGAAAAAGTTGGATAGTGTCTTAAACAAAAGGTTCAAAGGTTCATTTTATTATCAAAGTATGCACGCAGAATACAGCTATGAGGTTCACCTTCTCTGGATAGTCACAAAATACATAAAAACCATGAAAGTCATTGAAAGAAAATACATCAGCTTTCTCCCCGCACAAAAACAAGGAAACAAAACTCACCGATCCCAAATCCCCAACCCCTCGCTTGCACAAAAATTAAAAGATCGCCCACCCGGAAAACAGCAGCTGAAACAACAAACCCCTAAACCCCTCTCTCACACAAAACAAAATAACAGATCACCCACACGGATAAACGCCAACAAGAACATCAGACCCCAAATCCCCAAGCCCTCCCCCATCCAAAAAATAACAGATCGCCCACACGCCAATTGGCAAAAAGAAAGAAAAGCACAGGAAACTGAAGGGGACCAAAGCAGATAGAAATGCTAGCATAACACATTACAACTGAGCCCAGAGGTAGAACCCATGTACACTCAGATACTGAACAACCATCCCACTCCGATGCCAAGGTGGCTCTAAGGCTTCGGAGAGGAGAGTTGTGAATTTGAGTTCACCACCACCACCTTAAGGCTTAATACAGAGATAGGCCAAGCATTCAGGTTGTCTCTGTATTAAACCTCAAGTTGGAGGAGATTTTCTAAAAAATAGTTTTAACTTCTAAATGATCATCTTCAGTGGTTTCATGAAGATCATTGATCACCTGAAGAAGCTGACATCTCCCGTAATTTGCAATTCAATCTGGCCAGTAGCTCCTAAGTTCATCCAATATCCAGTAGACATGTTGTCAGACCCATCTGCTTATCCCATTCCCTAAGGAGGGCCCTGACCAATGGAGCATGTGGCAGACTCCAAACAATTCCTGAATATTGGAATTGGAATTGGTTTGTTAATGTCTCATGTACTGAGATGCAGTGAAAGGCTTGTCTTGAATACTGTTCGTACTGAATCAAGTACACAGTGAACGCATTGAGGTAGAACATGGTAAAACAATAGAAAGATTATGAGAGAAGTAATGAATGGATCTTCAGGGAGCAGCTTGCACTGTTACCATGCTCTGGAAAACACAATTCTGTTGATAATTTACAATCACAAACAAGAGAAGATCTGTAGATGCTGGAAATCCAAGCAACACACACAAAATGCTGGAGGAACTCAGCAGGCCAGGCAGCATCTGTGGAAGAGAGTACAGTTGATGTTTCGGCCTGAAACGTTGACTGTACTCTTTTCCATAGACTCTGCCTAGCTTGCTGAGTTCCTCCAGCAATTTATGTGCGTTGTCTGTTGATAGTTAGATATTTTATAAAAATACAACCTGAAGTTCAGCATGGAAAAGGCCCAAAGAAGTATCTCCAATTTACAGTGGGTTACCCGTCCCCAGCCAACATAATGATAGGAATATGGTTACAGTGTCATGAGTTGAGGAATAAGTTGAAGGGGAATTCAACGGGGTTTCTCTACTTGGTCCATCTAAAGAGACAAAAAAGAGATTTGGTTCATTTATCACAGTGAAATGTGTCGAATCAAATCAGCAGGGACTGGGCTAGGTCAGCTTGCAAGTGTTGCCGCACAGCGTGCCCACAACTCATTAGCCCTGAGCCAAACCAGCACGTCTCTGGAATGTGGGAAGAAACTGCAGCACCCCAGGGGAAACCCGCGTGATCACGGGGAGAATGTATAGACTCCTTACAGTGGCGGGAATTGAACCCCGATCAGAAATCGTTGGTGCTGTGAAGAAGGCATTAAGTGCTGCGCTACCATGAGGCCCTTCAATGGAAAACCCCCTGGGGTGGTAAAACAAGTGCGCCAGGGATTCTGTAACTCAACGTCTGCTTGTAGTGTCCACTCTGGAAGCATTGGTAGCCTCTGTTTCGTCCAGGCAAGCTACACTTCATAGCACACATCCCTGTGGGTTCAGAGCCACCCCTCAGGCACAAACACACCGAACTAGGCAGTAAAGCTTCTGCATTAAGGAAGAAGTCTCGCGCTGTTGGAGGTGCCACTTCTCCAACAAGGCACTAGATTTGCTTTCTCAGGCTAACCTCATTCCAATGCTGCGCCTGCTATGTTGATGCTGGAGGTGGTGTGACGCTTGTGGGCTGTCTACCCCAGCGCAATCCTCGGACTGTGCTGCTCATTGGTGCAAATGACACATTTCAGTGAGCCTCGGTGTTTTGATGTACATGTAACAAATAAAGCTATTCCTTAAGATTCTTTGAAGAGCATTTCCCAAAGTCCTGGATTACAAATATCACATAACCAGATGATCGGCATCTTATTGTCTCTGATAATTGTCAGATGATTGTTTTGGAGAGTTTACTGTAAGACAATTGACTGGAGCCCTTTCTAATTTATATCGGTAAAACTTTATTGGTTGTAAAGTGCTGTGACATATTTGGAGCTGGGATAGGTTCTATGTAAGTATGAAGTTCTCTTTAGTATCCAGGTTTTCAGAACTGTAATGAGCTCAGAAATAGATGACACACAGATCACAGTGAGATTTAGCAAATGTGGCATGGAAGGATAGGTGGAGGATGAAGAGGCAGGAAGCAGGTTGTGGGGTAAACAGCATTTCACTGTCAATAGTCAGCTCAGAGATCTCCGGACTTTGAATTTTCTGTTGAAGATGAGTTGGAGGAAGTCGGGATTTGGCAAAGCTTCTGAGCATTAACCTTGTGCAGAATATTATCTGCTGCAATGTGGCAGCTCCGCACAGTCAGTTTTGGCTTGGCTTAGGATGGTGGTAGATTGTCCTGTATACTTCTGTTTGAGCAGAGCTGTGTACTTTCTGATTCACTGAATAGCATTTGAGGTTCTATGTCAAATAAAGTAGAGGATGTCCCCATGAGTTCCTTGGTAAACACAAAGTACAGTTCGTGCCAGAATCTTTTGTTCCTTTGTGGTCAAAAAGTCTGCACTTTTCTCGACAATAAATCCTGAATCTGCATTACACGACGTGCTCTGATATTGACATCCTCTTTAAGTCACCGGGCAGCTTGTCAAGCCTTCCCATCAGCATTTCCCATCCCTGCCGCACCCGCAAATTACAGCTCAACTGATTCAAGCCTCAAACTTCTCCCCTCACCATTTCCACCCTCCACCTTTTCCAACGACTGCATGAGTAATCCCGCTACTTCCTCACCACAGTACCAATTCCAAACATCCGATATCAGCTATTTTCAGCCAGTGGCAGTACCCATGTACTTCTTCAAAGAACTCGGAATGCTGTGAGATTTATTTATTAAGATACAGTGTGGAGTAGGCCTTTCTGGGCCTTTGAGCCAGGCCTACCTGCAACCCTTGATTTAACCCTAGCCTAATAACCAGACGATTTACAATGGCCAATTAATCTACCAACTGGTACATCTTTGGACTGTGGGTGGAAACCAGGGAAATGGTAGCAGTGGGAAATGAACCCAGGTTGCTGGCAACGTTCTCTTTAATTTGCAATGATCAGTGTGTAGGAAAATCTTGTGCTGAGCAATTTTTAGCCCAGTGACAACAACATGTGCGCATTGAATTTTACTTATCTAGAGGTATTCAGATTAACAGCTAGCAAAACAGTGTCAACAAGAACTTTGATCTCCTCTGGATTTGATTGTTTTCGTTCTCGCTCATTTGCACTCTCACAAAACATACATAGCAGGCCTGTAGCGGGTAATGAAGGATTTTCTTGCCAGAGCTTTTAGAATTCAACATAGTGAGTCAATAATTTCTTCAATAAAGACAGTATATGAGGGGTGATTACTAAGTTCATGGCCTAAGGTAGAAGGAGACAATTTTAGAAAACCCAGCATATTTATTTTTCAACATAGTCCCCTCCTACATTTACACACTTAGTCCAGCGGTTGTGGAGCATAGGGATCTTGGACCTTCAGAAAGTGTCCACAGCAGGGGTGATTGATAAGTTTGTGGCCTATAGTAGGAAATGAGGTACTAACTTCTAACTTTCTGCATAATCACTCAAAGAGTTAACCCACGTGTGGATGTAACAAGAGCTGTATAACTCATCTCCTTCTACCTTAGGCCACAAACTCATCAATCACCCCTGCTGTGGACCACTTCTACAAAGAAGGGATCCATCAACCGCTGGACTAAGTGTGTAAATGTAGGGGGGACTATGTTGAAAAATAAATGTGCTAGGTTTTCTAAAATTGACTCCTTCTACCTTAGGCCACGGATATATCAATCACCCCTCGTAAATGAGCCAGGTCTAAAATCTGCAGGCAAATCATTGCAAAGTCCACATTGTCAACACCGTCCACATCAGAAACCAGGAAAGGAAATATGATTGTATACAATCATGAAAAGTACCTAACATACCAGCGGGGTAGAGGGTGACAACCTTTTGTGTGCAGTTTGAATGCCTTTGTGTGTTAGTAGCAAAAGATGTGTGTGCGCGCACACACGCATACGCACCCACCTTAAAGGGAACATTGGTCGCAGATACTGTAAAGCTGAGCACCATGCTACTGTGCCACTCTCAATCCCTTTTTTAAACTTTACAGGCCTGGGGCCCTAGAAAGAGCTGTTTTTATAACATTGCCTGCTGATGGCATAAATGATATTTTCACCTCATTCCTAATTTCAGCTGCAACCCATTGTCAATCTGCCTTCCCTGACGTCAATTATTTTGTTATGTTCTGAAGGCTGAAATAGCTTAGGTTTCGCTGGCGATGAGTCAGAAGAGCAGTGTAGGTATTCACATAACTGAAAACCTGTTCTGTTGTAGTATGATTATTTAAAAGTCAATTTTGGCTGCCCTTTTTAGTCATAGGAAATAAGTTGTTCTTTTACCTGGAAAGTAATGTACAGAGGGCGAAGTGTGACCGTCTTTTCTCCACTTTGAATCCATTGGAACAAATGGACTTTGGTACAGTTCCAAACAGTAAAGTAAATAAACCAAGGTGACCTGATAATTGTGTTCCTGCAACGATTGTTTTGCTATTTCTCCTCTGAATGCGTTGCCCCTTTATTTGAGGCACAATCCCACAGGAGCTGTTTGCCTCATGCAGCCCAGTGCTTTCCACTCTGGTTTCGGGGATTCTGACTTAGATAAGGAGGAGATGCGGGATCCAGGGGTTCTAGGGCATGGCACTAACAGTGTGCACTGGCAGCTCATTTATGAGGTAGTCCGCTTCTTAATTTCTTTTTCTGTTCCTCATGGCGCAGCGGGCGGCAACCTTACCGTTCCTTATTTACGGGGCCGAGTAGCTGTCACGACGCTCAACCCAGCATAAAAGAGCCAGCTGGATTCAAACGTGGGGCCACTCACCTCTAAGTCCGGTGTGGATGCCACCACATCACCGGCCGGCCTAGTCCACTTCCGCTCCTGTGCTAATCCTATGGCAGATCACTTGAGTGGCCATTCTTCTGGAAGTGATTCAGCTCTGTTTGGCAATATTGATCCTGATTAGACATCCAGAAATGAACATTTTTCAGGAGGATCACTGGGGCCTGGACTGGGAAATTCGTTGAGCTAACTCTTCCCCCTGAAGCCCTCTTGATATCCCCACCCCCCCACCACCAGCACCACAATTATTTTATTTATTTAGCGATACAGTGCGGAGTCGAGGCACGCTGCGCTAGAAATCCTCGACAAACCTGAATATCCCTAACCTAATCACGGCACGCAAAGTCAAAGTGCAGGCCATTCTCAGTACTGGAAACTTTCCAATGTCCCCACACCCTTTCTGTCAGGAAAATAGGAGGAATTACCTCCAGTATCCTTATCGACCTTTATCTCTCTGTATCCCTTCAGGGACCATTGTAGGACACCACGGTAGTGTAGCAGTTAGCACGACACTATAACAGCCCGGGCTTTCCATTCTGGACTCCATTACACCATACGTCTTCCACTCAAGAAGGCGCATGGTGTATTGGCTTTCATCAATCATGAAAATGAATTTAGGAGCCGAGAGGTAATGTTGCAGCTACATGGGATCCTGGTCAGACCCCACTTGGAGTACTGTGCCCAGTTCTGGTCGCCTCACTACAGGAAGGATGAGGAAGCCATAGAAAGGGTGCAGAGGAGATTTACAAAGATG
This sequence comes from Hypanus sabinus, assembly GCF_030144855.1. Taxonomy (NCBI): domain Eukaryota; kingdom Metazoa; phylum Chordata; class Chondrichthyes; order Myliobatiformes; family Dasyatidae; genus Hypanus; species Hypanus sabinus. The sequence goes on from NC_082721.1 coordinate 23,289,574, forward strand.
TTGCCTGGATTGGGGAGCATACCTTATGAGAAGAGGTTGAGTGAACTTTGCCTTTTCTCCTTGGAGCGACAGAGGATGAGAGGTGACCTGATAGAGGTGTATAAGATAATGAGAGGCATTGATTGTGTGGATAGTCAGAGGCTTTTTCCCAGGGCTGAAATGGTTGCCACAAGAGGACACAGGTTTAAGGTGCTGGGGAGTGGGTACAGAGGAGATGTCAGGGGTAAGTTTTTTACTCAGAGAGTGGTGAGTGCGTGGAATGGGCTGCCAGCAACGGTGGTGGAGGTGGATACGATAGGGTCTTTTAACAGACTTTTAGACAGGTACATGGAGCTTAGAAAAATAGAGGGCTATAGGTAAGCCTAGTAATTTCTGAGGTAGGGACATGTTCGGCACAACTTTGTGGGTCGAAGGGCCTGTGTTGTGCTGTAGGTTTTCTATGTTTCTATATTTCTACGCTGTTGGCTACTCACTGCAGACCTAAGGCTGCGTGGTCTATTTTAACACCAGCAGATAATAATCTACTTATTGAGCTATTGAGAGCCAGAAGCATGTTGTTTTATGCATGATATTCTGTGAGTACAGGTGTGTTTCCATCAGGGGTTTGTGACACATTACCAGCATAAGAGCAAGGATTCATGGCCTCAGCACTGCTGGATATCACCCTGGTTAGAAATATCCAGAACGTTCTGATGATCCAACCACGAGTCTATTAGTTTCATTTAACCACCGAATTCCAGATATTCTCCTTTCATTTGCTTTCGGATTATGCTTCCCAGTCTCCCTTCAGAAGGTACCTTCCCTCTGCCCCGAACCCAGCAAAAGTGAAACACTCTGATAAATAGACAGCTCTGGGTATCACTGTCCAGACGGAACTGCTGCTGCTCACTTGACTACCATTTATTTATGGGCATCTGGACAATCTGCATTAATGTCGGCCTCACAGCCACAGCTACAGTGTTTGCTGCTCAGGAAACAGGGGTGACCCTGATCCCCACTGTATTCCAAACCACTTACCCTTCATCAAAAGGAAGGCCGTGAGACCTGCTCTTGATCCCTTCCTTTCTCTCACAGATAATTGGTTATTCACTTAGTTATTGAGATACAACGTGGAATAGGCCTTTCCAGCCCTTTGAGCCACTCCGCACAGCAACCACCAGTTTAACCCCAGCTAATCATGGGACCCTCAACAATGACCAATTAACCTACCAACTGGTACGTCTTTCAACTGCGGGAGGAAACCCACATGGTCACGGGGAGAACAAACAAACTCATTACAGGCAGTGGCAAGAATTGAACCTGGGTCGCTGGTACCGTAAAGCATCGTGCTAACCGCTACGCTGTTAATACCATCCCAATTTTCTCCCTTTTTTTGGGGGGTGGGGTGAAATGTTATGTTCACATTCATCCAGGTAAGGATATGGCTAAGAAGGCAAGCAGGAGTCAAAAAGTATTTTACATGTTATTGGGATCAATTTCTATCTCCTAACTTGCATGTCCATACAATTGTTTGCCCGAACTTGTCTAGTTGGCAGGCAGCTTGAACAAAGTGTTGTACAGGCAAGCAGTATTTACAAAATTCACTTCATTCCCATGCTCCTCACTTCCATGCCCAATCGAGAGTTGAGGCATAGACTCTGGAAACAGCCAGCAACCAACTAAACTAAAGGCTTCCTGCCACTTGGCCAAACAATTTCTTCAATAACTCTCAGTGGAGCAGGGTTATTCTTAGTGGGTCCACTTGTGAGGAGCTCCCAGCTTGCAAAGGCACGTTTAGGAATTGGCTGTGTCTTTGAGGATTGAGTCAGAAAGTGACCAGTTCAGCCTTCAGCAAGCCACTTCACCAAGCCACCCATTCCCAACAATACCATCAGTAATTGGCAATTGCCAGTTCAGATAATCTGGTTCAATCATTTATCCTCCATACACACCATAATCAAGGAACTACTACCTTCCAGATGAAAAGTCTCACTCCATCTGCCATAATAGGTTGATGCTTTTTTGAAGAAGGGCATTGGGATTCTCTACTGATTTCTAGCCAATATTTAATTACTCAATCAACGTAACTATAAAAATGTGCTCGTTGTCGCATTTCTGTCAATGATGGCTGGTTGGGTACAAACTGACAGCGATGTTATTTTAAGCTCCAACTGTGCCTACCATTGAAAAAAAACTTAATTGGTTATAATGATCTGTGGAGTATATCAAGTTCTTGGAAAATGCTCTATAAATTCATGTTCTTTCTGTGTTGCTGACTTGCACATTAGAGGGTGCATCAAAGTCCCAACGACATGCAAAATCCTACTGAAGAGCTAAAAGAACATGGAGTTTCACACCCTTTTCCATTCTGTTGAAATGTCCACAATCTGTGATGTGTTTGCAGTTACATTCCGGTAGGAAATCTTGGTCACACTCAGTTTAATTTAGTATGCCAAAATATAAAAAGGGAATTGTATATAATCAGCAGAATGTCACAGGAGTGTTAAACTCTGAAGTCATCCCGCACAAACTTGGCATGTTCTCTTGAATCTAGAAGTTTGAAGGGTGATCTAATTGGAAGTTTAAAATGATTAAGGCTTTTGACAGGGTGGATAAACAGAAACAGTTTCCGCTGGTGAAGTCCAAAACAAAAGGACATAATCTTAAAATTGTAGTTACGCCATTTTGAAGAGGAATCAGTTGGGCAGCTTTCACAGTAACAGTAGTGGAAATTTGCAACCTGCTCGTATAGAAGCCAAAGGATGCCAAGGAGTCAGTTATTCAGATGAATGGCACAGTCTTTCTGTGAGAAATGATACAAATTAGCAGCAGCCTGCCTTGCAGTATTTACTCAGTTTCTATAAACCACCCTCATCAATCTAGTATTTTAATAAAAATGCCACGGAACATTTTCAAACACAACAAATAATCTTTGCATTTATGATGAGGCAGCGTGTCTAAAAATGAGCAACACCTGTCTGTGTTTCTCCTGTTGTTCTGTGCTCTTCCTTCTAGCTCCCCACCCAAATGCCTATTCTTTACATCGGAGACCTACCAGAGCCACTAAGCAAGGAGTTCAACAGTGTGGGTAAAAGTTTGAACTCTGTATCATCATACTTTCTAACTGAATCAAAAGTAGAAGTCCTAGTGAGGCAACACTTCACCTGTGAATCTGTTGGGGTCATCTATTGTATCTGGTGCACCTGACAGGCCATTGGTGAGACCCATTGTAAATTGGGGGTCTGCTTCATCAAACATCTCTGCTCTTTCCACCAAATGTGGAACTTCTCGGTGGCCAAACGTTTTAATTCCCATTCCAACATGTCAGTCCATGGCCTCCTCTTGTGCCATGATGAGGCCACCCTCAGGGTGGAACACCTTATATTCTAACTGGGTAGCATCCAACCTGATGGCATGAACATCGATTTCTCCTCCCCCTCCCCTCCTCTTCTATTCCCCACTCTGGCCTCTAACCTCTTCTCACATGCCTATAACCTTTCTCAATGGTCCACTCTCCTCTCCTATCAGATTCCTACCTCTCCTGCACTTTACTTTTCCCTCCCACCTGGCATCATCCATCCCCTTCTAGCTATCCTTCTTCTCCTCCCCCCCCCACCTTTTTATTCTGGCGTCTTCTCCCTTCCTTTCGTCCTGAAGAAGGGTCTTGATCCAAAACATCAACTTCGCATTTCCATAGATGCTGCCTGACCTACTGAGTTCTTCCAGCGTTTTCCATACGTTGCTTTGGATTTCCAGCATCTGCAGGATTTCTTGTGTTTAAAATCCTAGCTAGTTTCCCCCAGTCTTATTAATTTATTTGGAGATACAGTGCAGAATAGGCCCTTCCAGACTAACAAGCTGCATTGCTCAGCAACCCACCTATTTACTGTAACACTACCCTAATCAGAGGACAATTTACAATTAACCTACTAACTACTACATCTTTGGACTGTGAGAGGAAACCATGACACCCAGAGAAAACCCACATGCTCTCGGGGAGAACACACAAACACCTGATGGATGACACTGGAATGAACTCCAAACTGTGAAACCACCTGAGCGGTAATAACATCGTGCTAACTGCTATGCTACCGCATTGCCTAATCTTGTCCAAAATGGTAGATGTTAGTTGTAATACTATGACAGTGGAATTGGAGGCCTACTGTTTCTGTGGGAACGTGGCTTACTGCCACGGAGTCAGCTGATGGTTTCAAGTCTCAAGGGGACATAGGTATGAAGCTTAAGTGTAATGGAAAGTTAATGTTGTACGATGTCATCTTTGGTCCTCTCATTAAGTGAAGGATTGGGAAGGATTAGAGAGGGTGCAGAGGAGATTCACTGGGATGCTGCCTGGATTAGAGAGGGTGCAGAGGAGATTCACCAGGATGCTGCCTGGATTAGACAGCATGTCATTTGAGGATAGGTAAAGTGAACTAGTAACATAGAAACACAGAAATCTACAGCTCATTACAGGCCCTTCAGCCCACAATGTTGTGCTGACCATGAAACTCTAGAAACTGCCTAGAATTTCCCTACTGCATAGCCCTCTATTTTTCTAAGCTCCATGTACCTATCTAAGAGGCTCTTAAAAGACCCCATTGTATCCGCCTCTACCACTGTCGCTGGCAGTGCATTCCACGCACCCACCACTCTCTGTGTGAAAAACTTACTTCTGACAACCCCAGTGTACCTGCTTCCAAGCACCTTAATACTGTGCCCTCTCGTGCTAGCCATTTCAGCCCTGGGAAAAGCCTCTGGTTATCCACACGATCAATGCCTCTCATTGTCTTATACACCTTTATTAGGTCATCTGTCATCCTCTGTCGCTCCAAGGAGAAAAGGCCAAGTTCACTCAACCTATTCTCATAAGGCATGCTCTCCAATACAGACATCTTTGTAAATCTCCTCTGCACTCTCTCTATAGTATCCACATCCTTCCTGTAGTGCTCTTCTCTGTGGAGCGAAGGATGAGAGGTGACTTGATAGAGGTGTATAAAATGAAAAGAGGGGTAAACAGAGTGGACAGCCAGAGACATTTTCCCAGGGCAGAAGTGGCTAATATGAGGGGAAAAATTGTAATGTGATTGGAGGAAAGTAGAAGAGGGATGTCAGAGGCAAGACACACGAAATGCTGGAGGAACTCAGCAGGTCAGGCATCATCAATGGAAATGAATAAACAAGTCGACGTTTCGGGCCGAACCGGATTTCAGGAGTAGGTTTCTTATATAGAGACTGGTGGGTGCATTGAACGTGCTGCCAGTAGTACACTATAGGCAGATACATTAGAGACATTTAAGATACTCTTAGATAGGCACATGGTTAAAAGAAATATGGAAGGTTATGTGGGAGGGAAGGTTAGGTTGATCTTAACGTAGATTAAAAGGAAAGCACAGCATCTTGGGCCCAGAGGCCTGTACTATGCTGCAATGTTCTATCTTCAGTGTTTGTCATGATCAGCCTAACTATTTAGTAAGATAGTATTTATTTTTAAAAAATCTTTGTTAATATTCTTAAAACAACTGTTTCTTTCAAAGTAAAATCTAGTCATTGCCTTTTTCTTTATGGGAACTTCCTGAATCCAGATAGGCTAATGTACAGTCATTATCTGAACTACAACTCTTTGTGGAAGCCTCTTTGCTTATGAAGTTCTTTCAGATTGAGAACAGGTTGCATTGATGTATCAACCTCAAAACAGAAAATGGTGTAAAATATTTCATGAAAGCATCATCAAGCAAAGAAATACCAGGACAGGTGAAAAGCTTAGACAAATAGGTAGAGTAGGTTTTGAAGATTGTCAGTGGGAGAGGGGGTCAGGGATTTCAGAACTACGGATTTTGGTGGTCAAAGGCATGGATGTAAACAATGGGGTGAAGAAAATTTGGGCTATGCACAGACACAGGATTAGAGGGCAGGGTTTTCAAAGGGTTGTGGATCTGGAAGAGATTAGAAGGTGAAGGAGAAATTGGTGTCTGGAGCACACGAGTTGGGGTACTGAACTTAACATGCTCCTCCTCCTTAGGCTGTTCTTTGGGATTAATGATGACCTGATTCCACTTAAGTTCTGAGATGAGCTTGAGGTCAACATTGGAAACAGAGAGGCAGGAGGTGGCTGATATGAGCAGGTCATTACTTTGTGAGGTATTATACTACTAAGTAATGAGGTAGCACTACTGCTTTGAAACTGAAGCTCGTTTTAAAGTAATGCTAGCCTTTAAACTTACACTAATATTCTTCATTGCCGTGGGGCTGCCATAGGAAAAGATCATTCATAGTGTGTCCATGATCAGGTTTTTAAGTTGTTAAAGGATGCCTTTGAACTGATAAAAGATTCAGGTTAGTCAACGTAGAGGTCATAGAACAAGGGGACATGAGTACACACTTGATGAGCCTGAAGCAAAACAGAGATTAAACAATCTTTTTCCCACAATGTAATAGATACAGAAATAAGCCCCTGGCAAGTTCAGTTAAAAGTAGCTTGGTTAACTCATTTTTCCCACTCATCTATTTCTCTAGTTTTCCCATCTTTTTGTCGTCAGTGTGCTCTATCACAGCCAGAGGATGTTGGCCTTTTCCCACTTTCATCTTCAGTCAGTCATATTGAGCCTCTTTCCTGCCCCCATCAATCCTTCAACTTAGATTTCTTTGAATGATGACACCAGTGCAGACCTAGAGTGGAGAAATACCTTTAAACTTGCTCCTGGCTCTCTTCCAAGTCTTAGTCTCTTTAACTTGTTGTGCTGTTGGCTTGTAAAAGAGACAAAGCTGGCCAGTCAGATGAGAGGGGGTAGGTTCAAGGGGGATGTGAGGGGCAAGTATTTCACTCAGAGTGCCATGGATGCCTGGAATGCACTGCCTGGTATGGTGGCAGAGGCAAACACATTAGAGGCTTTTAAGAGACATTTGATAGTCACACGGATGTAGGAAGATGGAGGGATACTGACATTGTGCAGGTGGAAGGGATGAGTATTTAGATGTTTTTGATTTGCTTTTTAGCTGATCGGCACAACATTGTGGCCCAAATGGCCTGTTTCTGCTCTATGTTTAATAAAGAATACACAAACAAATGGTCGAACTGTTGCACAGCAAAGAAAGCCTGATACAGTTCAGCAGGTATCTGTTATACTTACAGATCTCACCTGTGATTATATGATAATATGTGATTTTACTTGTATAAAGATAAAAGAGAGAGTACTGGAAATACTCAGCATATCGAGCAGTATTTGTGAAAAGAGAAACAGTTAGCATTTCGGGTCCCGGACTCTTTGTCAGAACTGATAACAGGTCCTGGTCCTAAAACATTAACTATTTCACTTTCCATCAATGCTGCCTGACCTGCCAAGTATTTCCAGCACAGTCTGCTCCTTGTTATTGAACTTGTCACCTCCGAAGTCTGCTTTGTTAAGTAATTCACTGACTTCACCAAATTTATTTGTTGTGACCAGTACACGACTTAAGAGAAGAAAATTTAACCTTCGCTGTTTGGACGGCAACCCTCTTGCCATTTAGCCAACAGATTACTTGAGAACACTGGGAATCATTGGAATTTTCAGAGAAGCTGTGGCTCCAATCTGAAAAAACATCTCAGCAGGTTGGACAGCATCCGTTGGAATGAGCAGTCAACGTTTCGGGCCGAAACCCTTTGTCAGGACTGAAGGGTTTTGGCCCGACACATTGAGTGCTCATTCCAACGGATGCTGCCCGACCTGCTGAGTTCATCCAGCTTGTTGATGAACGTTTATTCCAAAGAGAAAAATTCTATGGGACCAATTAAATAGATATACAAAACCAATATAATGTTGAACTGTGTTCATATAATCCTTAAACACAAGGAATTCTGTAGATCAACAACCCAAATTCTGTAGACGCCAGAAATCCAGAGTAGTGAACATCAAACGCTGAAGTAAATCAGTGGGTCGGGCAGCATCTATAAACGGTCACTATTCCAGGCCAAGGCTTGTCATCAGCACTGGAAAGGAAGGGGTAAGAAGCTCGAATACGAAGGTGGGTGGGGCGAGGGGGGAAGGAGTAGAAGCCGGAAGCCAGGTGAGGGGGAAGGTTGGTGAGGGAGGGGGTGAAGTGAGAACCTGGGAGGTGATAGGTAGAAAAGATAAAGGTACATGTTGATTTGACCACAGTATCTGAAGTGTACTTTGTGTTGAAAAAACATCTATTGATTTGTTCTGTTAATTATCAAATATGTGCATTTTTTTTTTGCTTTGGGGTGTTTTATTCTGTTTGCAGATTTTTTTTTGCATGTGGGAGGTGGAATATGATGTTTCTGCGCAATTTGTTTTTTTTTCGTAAGGGGGTTGATGCTTTTCTTTTGAACAGGTTCCATGATTCTCTTTGTTTCGTTGCTGCTGGGAGAAGACGAATCTCAGGTTTGTATACTGCATACATACTTTGATAATAAACATACTTTGAACCTTGAATTAGATCCAGCAGCAGTTTTATGGGGAAAAGGTGAGGTGAATTGGGCAACACTTCAAAAACTTCATGCTGTCATAATGAGTTGTGTAGTCTCCCTCCACCTTGCAATATTCCCTGATGCCATGAAATCCCCTGTTACCATCTAACTTGCATGTTTTTAACCACACATACACATAAGAGTATACTCTGTATCACTTAAAACATCTAGAAAATTTTCAAAGTAGATTCCCAGTAGTTCCCAAGTTTGCCAAATCCTCCTTTACTGTCTAACTTTCTCTAGATAAGACGGGCTATTAGGAGGCCACTCTTAGATTGGAGGAGCAACAATTCATATTCCACCAGGGTGGCCTGCAGCCTGGAGGCATGAACATTAAAATCTCAAACTTCTGGTAATTTATTCCCCACTATCCCTTCTCTCTTTTATCATAACCCATTCTTACTCTACTCATACCCTTTCTATTCTCCTCAGCTGCATATCACCTCCCTTTGGTGCCCCTCCTTTTCACCTTCTTCCCTGATCCACTCTCTTCTCAGATTCCTTCTCCCTCATCTTTTATCTTTATCTTTTACCTTTATCTTTTCTACCTATCACCTCCTAGGTTCTCACTTCACCTTCACCTGGCTTCCAGCTTCTACTCGTTCCCCCCTCACCCCACCCACCTTCTTATTCGAGCTTCTTACCCCTTCCTTTCCAGTGCTGATGACAAGCCTTGGCCTGGAATAGTGACCGTTTATAGATGCTGCCCGACCCGCTGAGTTGCTCCAGCGTTTGATGTGCGCTACTCTGGATTTCTGGCATCTACAGAATTTGGGTTGACGATCAACAGAATTCCTTGTGTTTAAGGATTATATGAACACAGTTCAACATTATATTGGTTTTGTATATCTATTTAATTGGTCCCATAGAATTTTTCTCTTTGGAATAAAATTAAATGCACCAGAATTTGTATGCCCCCAAATAATCTATATTTAAATGTTACCACGACTGTTTCCATCAACCACAGCTTGAAACTTTCAGCTTTAACCAAGTGACATAAACAAATACAAATCCCCAAAGGCCTACCTGGACTTTAATAGTTTTTAAGCTAATAAAACTCTTTAACTCTTTAACATCAATAATGTCATCAAGGCAGAAAATACTCCATTCATTTTGTTTTAAAAATTTTGAATCTTATTTTCTAAATGCACATTAAGAACTACTGATCCCATACTACAGTGGGTGCAATAATAAGTTAGTTAGTGACCACACAGAAGACGATAAAGCTTAATATATTTGAATGGCCATCTGCTACTTTCATTAACAACGTCAGTTTAGTTGCCCATTGTGGTTTTTTTCTAGATTACAAATGCCGACTTGTGTACAGTCCGTACAACTGAACGAGCCTTTAGGAGAGTGGGGGAATGGATTTGCCAGCTGCTGTGAGGCTGTAGACATCTTCTGCCTCATGGCAATGCAACTTGGGGCCTCATTTCCGACTTGTAAATTGTTCAGGGTGCAAACAGTTCACAAGAGTTGAACCCTGCCTTAAGTGTGTAAAATGAAACTCTCAGGTAGTTACATAGATGAAAGGGGGAGAAAAAAGACGTTAAGAGGGAAGAGCTAGGTTGATTTTAGAGAAGAGTAAAAGGTTGGCACAACACTACGAGTTAAAGGATCTGTACTATGCTAAGTTGTTAAGTTGGTAAAATCGTAATTTGATCATTCCTTTGAGTGATGCTTTAAAAAAAATTATTTTGTTGAAAACTTGTACCAAATTAAACTAAAACTAAAAATCGAAAAATTCAAGCCCAGCTCTAACCCTGTAATTAATCACAGCTCTGAATCTGATATAGATGATATTCTAAATAGTGTAATAGTTACTTGTTGTGACAGAGGCAATTTATGATGACATTGAAACTATAACAAAAACAGAAAATTAGAAAATCCATCAAGTCAGACAGCATCTGTGAGTGAGGAAGAGAGTGCACAGCATGTTTGTGCATGTTTTTTTAATTCCACATCCCATTCTGATATGTCTATCCATGGCCTCCTCTTCTATCAAGATGAAGCCACACTCAAGTTGGAGGAACAACACCTTATATTTCATATGGGTAGCCTCCAACCTGATGGCATGAACATTGACTTCTCTAGCTTCCGTTAATGCCCCTCCACCCCTTCTTACCCCATCCCTGATTTAGTTATTTTCTCCCCTCCCCTTTTTGTTCTCTCGCTGCCCTTCACTCTGCCTGTTCTCCATCTCCCTCTGGTGTTCCCCTCTCCCTTTATTTCTCCCTAGGCCCCCCGCTCCATGATCCTTTCTCTTCTCCAGCTCTGTATCCCTTCTGCCAATCACCTTTCCAGCTCTCAGCTTCACCCCACCCCCACCCCCGGTCTTCTCCTATCATTTCGCATTTCCCACTCCCCCTCCTACTTTCAAATCTCTTACTATCTTTCCTTTCAGTTAGACCTAACAAAGGGTCTCGGCCCAAAACGTCAACAGTGTTTCTCCCTATAGATGCTGCCTGGCCTGTTGTGTTCCACCAGCATTTTGTGTGTGATGTTTGTGTATCACCCTCTTGACCAATGCTGCAGGTGATCCTAATCACCCATTATTTATTTTAAAGTAGCATATTCCCCCCACCCCCCACCCCGTTTCAGAAACAGTAATGTGTTAATGGTGCTTGAAAAGTAATCCAAGTATAATCTGGGAGGGAGGGGACTTGGAGGTGGAGTTAAAAGGAAAAATGACTGGAAGGGTATGCAGATGAACGAGAGAAGGAAGATTTAAAGGTAACACATGCCAGCAACGGGTCCTGCAATCGAACAATACAATCGAATAACCTACAACAAGCTGCTCAGAGCGAGTGTGTATGTGTGTGTGTGTGTGTGTGTGTGTGTGTGTGTGTGTGTGTGTGTGTGTGTGTGTGTGTGTGTGTGTGTGTGTGTGTGTGTGTGCGCACGCTCTTTGAAATTTGGCTTATATTCTGTTCCAGTGATACTTATTCAGAATAAGTATCATCTCTGAAAAACATGAAACTAAAGAAATGAAATCGTGCTTTCGAGCCAGCTATTTTCAATCTTGTATCTTTATCTTTCAGGCACAAAACTGTGCCCACACCTTGTGCAGTTTGTACGTCCTAGGGAATTAAACTGTTTGCATATTGAACACTAAACGTGAAGTAGCAACAGATAATTTCTTTTATAAGATGTAGGTACTGTAGAGGGGCTTTTTTGATAATATCTTATTTTCAGAAGGATTTTTGGCCTTTATTCCCTCTGTTTCCCCCAAAACCTTTTTAATTGTACAAACCCAACAAGGTTCCAGATTTAATTCTCAATCTGTTTTGAGTTTCTTTAACTCGAATCAGAATGAGGTTTATTATCACTGACATGCTGTGTGTCACAAAGTTTGTTGTTTTGTAGCAGCAGTACAGTGCTAGACAAAAAAACACTATAAGTTTAAAAAAAAAGTGGAAAAGAGGAATAATGAGGCAGTGTTTGTGGGTTCATGAACCATTCAGAAATCTGATGGTGGAGGGGAAGATGTAACCAGCTGAGTCTACAACCCTCTGCAATTTCTCTTGGTCCTACACACTGGAACCTCCATAGCCAGGCGATGAAGCAGTCAGTCAGAATTGCTCCCCACCCAATATCTACCAAAACCTGCAGACATAATCTCTTCAAACTCCTCATGAGGTGGTGGCTCTTTGCAACTGCATCGATGTGCTTGGCCCAAGAAAGATCCTTGGGGATGTTGATGCCCAGAGCATAAGGCTGCTTGCCCTTTCCACAAATAAGGACTGGTGTGTATCCTCCCACCTTCCCCTTCCCGAAGATCAGTCGATTCTCTGGTCTTGCTGACATTGAGTGCATGATTATTGTTGAGCCACCGCTCAACCAGCCAGTATAAGCGGGCACAACAGTGGGGAGCAGATATATTTAGTGAAGTATGAGAATTAGTTGCAGATCACGTACAATCCTTATTTGGCAAAGCCTCTAGAAATCTGGTAAGGACAAGGCCAGGCTTAAAAGAGTGGTGTTACCACCAAGAGTCATACCTGATTGCCTAGTGATAATATTGCAGTTTTCTACAATGTTCAGTGTCCACAGGAAGGACTGGAATCTGGCAAAAAAAAGGATAAAATAAGCTTGCAGCAAATTCTATTTGACATTCATGAGAACTGGTGATCCAGAGTACACTGCTTTGTCATTGGAAGGACATGTCTGCTACGTATTTTGTATATGAAGCTAATAACTGCAACGGTAGAGTCTGCTAGGCATTCCAGAATAACTTGGATTCTTCCGCCAAAAACGAATTGCTGTGCACCAGAGTGGTAAGCTGTATCAGTGGGAGTCTTCTACAAACAGGATGCCAATAAAAGTTCAGGCACACTCAATATGCATTTCACTTCCTATTTTCTGTAGAATTACTGAAACACCCACATATGTGAGCTGTTCTCCTAAATTAAGACACATTATCATCTCCTTTTACTATTTGCTTTGTGCATGGATACAAACGATTCCTTTCGATAGTACTTGAAATAACCCAGAGGTTTTCAAAGTTTAAATTTATAATCAAAGGACATGAATGTTACATATACTACCTTGAGATTCATTTTCCTCCAGACATTTATACGGAAGAAATACAATAGAATTTTACGAAAAGCTATACAGAAACAAACACTGACACACCAGCCAGTTGCTGATCAACTATCTGGAGTGTTCACTGAGATCTTTAACGTTCTGATTCAGCAGGTGGAGGTACCCACCTGTTTCAAGCAGGCTTCACTTCTACTGGTGCCTAAGAAGGAGGTGACAGCCTGCCTCAAAGTCTATCGTCCAGGATCACTTACGTCCACAGTGATGAAGTGCTTTGAAAGGTTGGTGATGAAACATGTCAACTCTTGACTGAGAAGCAACTTGGATCTGCTACAATTACCAACCGGTGAAAAAGGCACACAGCGGATGCAATCCCATTGGCCCCTCTCTCAACCCAGGAACATCTGCACAGCAAAGATGCATACATACATCAGGATGCTCTTTATCGACTACAGCTCGGCATTCAATACTATCATGCCCTCAAAACTAATCAATAAGCTCCAAGACCTTGGCCTCCATACCTCCTTGTGCAACTGGATCCTCAATTTCCTCACTTGCAGACCCCAGTACGTTCAGATTGGCAAAACCATCTCCTCCACAGTCTCCATCAGCACAGGTGCACCACAAGGCTGCCTACTTAGCTCCCTGTTCTACTTACTTTACGCTTATGACTGTGTGGCTAAGCACAGCTCCAGTGCCATATTAAAGTTTGCTGGTGACACCTGTCATAGACTGGATCAAAGGAGGTGATGAATCAGCATATAGGAGGGAGATTGAAAATCTGGCTGAGTCGTGCCACAACAACAACAACCTCTTACTCATTGTCAGCAAGACCAAAGAGCTGATTATTGATTTCGGGAGGAGGCCTGTCCTGCACCCAGCACGTAAATGCAAAATATGAAGAAAGCATGGCAGTGCCTCTACTTTCTTAGGAGTTTGTGAACATTTGGCATGACATCTAAAACTTCTATTAATGTGTGATGTGGTATGTTGACTGGCTGCATCACAGCCTGGTTTGGAAACACCAATGCCCTTGAAAAGAAAACCCTACAAAAAGTAGTGTATATGGCCCAGTCCATCACAGGTAAAGCCCTCTGCATCACTGAGATCATCTACATAGAGCATTGTCACAAGAAAGGAGTATCAATCATCAGGGAACCCACCACCCACATCATGCTCTCTTCTTGCTGCTGCCATCAGGAGAAGGTACAGGAGCTTCAGAGCTTATAGCACCAGGTCAACCATTAGGTTCTTGAACCAGTCAGGATAACTTCACTCAACTGTACTTGCCCCATCACTGAAATGTTCACACAACCTATGGATTTACTTTCAAGGACTCTTCATCTCATGTTCTCAATATTTATTTATTATTATTCTTTCTTTCTTTTTGAATTTGCACAGTTTGTTGTCTTTTGCACACTGGTTAAGCAAATGGCCAGTTGATGTGGTCTTTCATTGACTCTATAATGGTTATTATTCTATCATATATTTATTGAGTATACCCACAAGAAAATGAGTCCCAGGGTTGTATATGAGACATATATCTACTTACTTAATAAAGTTTCTTTGAACTTTGAACCAGCACCAAGAAAACAAATTGGTGCAAATGAAAATAATACTGAGACTGGGATGTAAAGAGTCTTTGAAAGTGAGTCTGAAAGTCATAGGATCTCCATAGTTCAGAGTAGTGCTGAATAAAGTTATTCATACCAGTTCAGGGGCCTGATGGTTGTAGGGTGATAACTGTTTCAGAACCTGTTGGCATGAGACACAAAGCTTCTGTACCTCCTACTCAATGTTGGTAGTGAGAAAAGGGCTCAGCCTGAATGGTTAAAATTGTTTAGGTTCAGTTTTAAAGCTTCTTCTGAGTTGTTCTCATTCCCTGAAGTCTTGGCACATGTGGAATATAGACAGATTTGTAAGATTGTCTGCTTTTCCGTTCTTCCCTGCTTCTAGCTGTGTGGCAGCCTAAGGAGCCTAAGCTGTTAGCATGACGTGCCAATTCAAGGGCTTGGTCAGAAACTATTTCATGGCATTATCTTCAAGATTTGGGAAGTTCCTCTTGTATCCTAGACTATTATTTACCTTTGAGACAATAGGAATTGTGTTTTCTTGTAAAGAAAATTATGCATATTTTGTGTTGAATATTTGTTCATCTTGGGAATGCTGCTTAGATGATGCCATATTGCCACATGCCCATGATGCTGATGCAAGTATGCTTTTCTTTGCAACTGCTCTTTACGATAATAAACTCGAATCTGACCTTCCCAAAGAAGAGAAAATCTGCAGATGCTGGAAATCCAAGCAACACGCACAAAGTGCTGGAGGAACTCAGCAGGCCAGGCAGCATCTGTGGTAGTTTGCAGAAATCTAGGCTGCCACTGATTGCGCAACTAAAGCAGGCCTGAAGAGGCATCTTTTATGAGATAAACAAATCCTGCTTTTCCCTCTCTTGGCACCACAAATAGCACCATATCACAAAGGTAGAGAAGTTCTCCCCAGTGAGCTGGGCAGAATTTAGTTGCAATTTAAAAATCAGATTATTGTTTTACTACTTGCTGGAACTCGTTATGCACAAACTGTTTGCCCTGCTTCCTATTTTTTAAGTGATTACACTTCAGATAAGTACTTAATTGTCTGTAAAATGCTTAGAGGTGCTCTCAAAGGCAAATCATCAGTGCCACAGAAATGCAAATTGTCAAATGACTCTACACCTTGGGAAAATGCTGAATCCATCAGTAGGCCCCAATGGAATTTGTTAAGTGAGGGTTATGTTAGCACCAAACTACAAAACAGCCATCACCAAGACTTTAGTTTTAATCTAAGTGTCCTCACAGGAGACAATTTAATAAATTGTACCTGTCCTATGTGGTTTAATTGTTATTCTAAGTAGTCATAGACAATAGGTGCAGGAGTAGGCCATTCTGCCCTTCGAGCCAGCACCACCATTCAATGTGATCATGGCTGGTCATCCACAATCAGTACCCTGTTCCTGCCTTCTCCCCATATCCCTTGACTCCGCTATCTTTAAGGGCTCTATCTAACTCTTTCTTGAAAGCATCCAGAGAATTGGCCTCCACTGCCTTCTGAGGCAGAGCATCCCATAGATCCACAACTCTCTGGGTGAAAAAGTTTTTCCTCAACTCTGTTCTAAATGGCCTATCCCTTATTCTTAAACTGTCGCCTCTAGTTCTGGACTCCCCCAACATCGGGAACATATTTCCTGCTTCTAGCATGTCCAATCCCTTAATAATCTTATATGTTTCAATTAGATCCCCTCTCATCCTTCTAAATTCCAATGTATACAAGCCCAGTCGCTCCAATCTTTTAACAAATGACAGTCCCTCCATCCCGGGAATTAACCTCGTGAACCTACACTGCACTCCCTCAATAGCAAGAATGACCTTCCTCAAATTTGAAGACCAAAACTGAACACAATACTCCAGGTGTGGTCTCACCAGGGCCCTGTACAGCTGCAGAAGGACCTCTTTGCTCCTATATTCAACTACCCTTGTTATGAAGGCCAACATGCCATTAGCTTTCTTCACTGCCTGCTGTACCTGCATGCTTACTTTCAGTGACTGATGAACAAGAACACCTAGATCTCGTTGTACTTCCCCTTTTCCTAACTTGACACCATTCAGATAGTAATCTGCCTTCCTGTTCTTGCCACCAAAGTGGATAACCTCACATTTATCCACATTAAACTGCATCTGCCCACTCACCCAACCTGTCCAAGTCCCTGCATTCTCCTAACATCCTCCTCATATTTCACACTGCTACCCAGCTTTGTGTCATCTGCAAATTTGCTAATGTTACCTTTAATCCCTTCATCTCAATCATTAATGTATATTGTAAATAGCTGCAGTCCCAGCACTGAGCCTTGCGGTACCCCACTAGTCACTGCCTGCCATTCTGAAAAGGACCCATTAATCCCTACTCTTTATTTCCTGTCTGCCAACCAATTTTCTATCCATGTGAGTACCCTACCCCCAATACCATGTGCTTTCATTTTGCTCGCTAATCTCCTATGTGGGACCTTATCAAAGGCTTTCTGAAAGTCCAGGTACACTACATCCACTGGCTCTCCCTTGTCCATTTTCATGGTTACATCCTCAAAAAATTCCAGAAGATTAGTCAAGCATGATTTCCCCTTTGTAAATCTATGCTGACTTGGACCAATCATGTTACTGCTGTCCAAATGTGCCACTATTTTATCTTTTATAATTGACTGCAGCATCTTCCCCACCACTGACGTCAGACTAACTGGTCTATAATTCCCTGTTTTCTCTCTCCCTCTTTTCTTGAAAAGTGGGATAACATTAGCTATCCTCCAATCCTCAGGAACTGATCCTGAATCTACAGAACATTGGAAAATGATTACCTGTGCATTCACGATTTCTAGAGCCACCTCCTTAAGTACCCTGGGATGCAGACCATCAGGCCCTGGGGATTTATCAGCCTTCAGTCCCTTCAGTCTACCCAACACCATTTTCTGCCTAATGTGAATTTCCTTCAGTTCCTCCATTAAATCAAGTGCTCACACAAAATGCTGGAGGAACTCAGCAGGCCAAGCAACATCTGTGGAAAATAGTTCACAATCGACATTTCGGGCTAAGAATGCTGCCTGGCCTGCTGAGTTTCTCCAGCATTTTATGTGTGTTGTTTTGGATTTCCAGCATCTCAGGAATTCCTTGTGTTTGTTACATCAAGTGTTTTTTTTTTGTCTTCAAATGCGTCTTTTCCTTCTAATTTGGGGTAAAAAAACTCCTTCACAGTAAGGTCATGTGGATAAGATATACATATCTTCAGCACCTGCAGATTTTCTCATGTTTGAGATAAAATTTCTTTGCTTGGATTCTACGCTAATCTCTGATACCATTTTGCCTTCTCACCTACATTTTTTTAGCTGCGCCAAATAAAATGTACATAAGATAGTATATCAGTCAAGGTGGCCCTGTTAAAATGCACATTGTCCTGGCTAGATTGCAGTAGTTAGTGAATAATGAGGTAATAATCTGACCTATTCAGACAAAGATCTAACAAATTATAATCCAATCATTCCTCTGATGAGCTGTCCCTCAGTATTAAACAGAGATTATTGTTAGTAAAATAGCATCTTAAAAACTGGTTTAACCCTAATCACAATGGTTTAGCAGCCCTATGAGCATTTTGATCACCTTGCTTTCAAGCACAAATCTGCAGATACTGGAAATCCAAGCGGCACACACAAAGTGCAGGAGGCACTCCTCAGGTCAAACAGGTAAAGAGTAAACGGTCAACATCCAAGACCCTTCAGCAAGACCCTCCAACATTCTGTGTGCGTTGCTTTATTTCCTAGTTTACAAGTGCCTACTTTTGCAGAGTCTTTCACCGAGTTGTCAAAGATGCAGGTTAACTTTTAGCTGAAATTACTGGAGGCTGTAGGCATCCTGAGTGAGAGGAAGAAAAACACAGTAATTATAGCTAGTCTATAATTGAGGCATACAATGGCACGCTTAGTTGTTTGTGCACAATAGGAAACTCCCATCTAGACATTCTACGACCTACAGATCTCTTTTGCATGTTGGTTGTCAGTTTTTGTCCGTTCATATGTAGTTCTATTGTCAGGGGTAGTGTTAGTGTAGTGATCACTTTACAATGCCAGTCATCACTGATTGGGGTTTAAACCCTGTTCTCCCTGTGACCCGGTGGGCTTCCTTCGGGTGCTCTGGTTTCCTCCCACATTCCAAAATCGTACAGTCAGGACACGCGAGTTGTAGGCATGCTATGTTGGCGCCAGAAACTTGGCAACACTTGCAGGCAACCCAACGCAATCCTCGCTGATTTGATTTTTATGCAAACGATGCACTTCACTGTTCACATGTCAAATAATGATCCTCTCTAATCTGTATTTCCATTTTCCTGCAAATGCCTGCAAGAAAATGAATTTCAGCAAAGAATGTAGTAACATATCTGTACATTGATAATAACTTTACTTAGAACTCTGAAGGGCAGCTGACACATCATCACCTCCAGTTCTCCCTAGAAATGACCTGGTTAGTTTAGGACAGTTTAAGCAGAATTTGTTAGCTAATACTTAGAGATCTAGAGATTTGGAAATGCATCATGCCAATTCAAGTAGTAAATATAATAGATTATAGATTCCAAGTTAACATTCTCAAGTAGTTTATAGAATCCATTGGGGAAAAAATGGCCAAGGTTTACTGGAGGACCTCAAGGGATAAGAAACAGGATCAGCAGTAAGACTGCAAATCCCTTCAGTCATACTGCACCACTCAGTAAGATCATTCCTGATCTGACCTTAGTCTTAACTCCACTTTCATGCCTGCTCTCTATGAACCTTGAGAGCCTACCATCCAAAAATATATCTCAGCCTAAATAAATTCAATGACTCTGCCTCCACAGTTCTCCGGGACAGAGAATTTTGAAAATTCACCACCATCTTAGACAAGAAATTTCTTTCCGTATCAGTCTCCAAAGAGCAGTTCTTTGTCATCAGTTTATGCCTCCTGGTTCTGTCTTCCTCTACCAGAAGAAACAATCTCTGAACATCTACACAACATGTTAAATTGTTCTATCCTTTCAAGAATCACTCTCGTGAAACTTCCCTGAATGTCCTCCCACCAATAATATGTTACATAGATCACAGAAAGTTACAGAACAGTACAGGCCCTTTGGCCCACAATGTTGTGCCAACCCTTTAACCTATTCCAAGATTAATCTAACCCTTCCCTCCCACATAGGCCTCCACTTTTCATCATCCGTGTGCTTACCTAAGAGTCTCTTAAATGTCCCTAATGTATTTACCTCTACCACCACACCTGGCAGGGTATTCCACACACCCACCAATCTACCTCTGACACCTCCTTATGCTTTCCTGTAATCACTAATGCTCCCTTATAAGGAGACCAAAGCTATAAACAGTATTCCAGGTGTTGTCCCCAATAATAATTTGAGAAGACTTGCTTGAAATCTGTAGTTGATTGCAGTTGGTATAATCTGTTTGCATATCTCAAGGTCTCTGAGAAAGTTCTTCTTATATATTTACATTCTGGATCTTATGAGCTGTCTAAGGATGTCTTGCTACTACCCAGGATTTGTGGGTTGTGGTGTGGCTAACGAGGCCCATGTGGAAACTACAAACGGAGGCAGGGGTGCCTAACAGGGTGGATCTCCCAAAGTGTAGACTCTACTTTTTTCCATGGATGCCCCCTGACCTGCTGAGTTCCTTCAGCATTTTGTGTGTGTTGTTCGGATTTCCAGCACTGCAGACTTCCTCTCGTTTGTGAGTTCCTCCAGTATTTTGTGTTCTTCCTCTGAATTTCCAGTATCTGCAGAACCTCTTGTATTTATGGATGTTTAAATTTTGCTGTGAGGTGGGGTGCTCCTCCTGCCACATCAGGTGCGCCTCTGCATGCTTCAAATTTTCAAAATCACCCCTAAATGTTCCCCCTTTGGTTTGATTAGTCATGTGCCACATACTGAGAGGATGATTAATTATTTGATGGCTAAATGATATATTGAAATGGCAACAGGCTTTACACAATAATTAACTTCCTAACTTGCATTGGTAATGTACTTTTAGTAAGAATGACGTGAGGTTTGTAGGGAGTCTCAGAAGTGATGAAATGTGCTTTGTCTTTAGATAAAATTGCACCAACGTTTCACCCTTTTACACTGAGTCCTCTTTGCAAGTATTTGACTTGTCTTGCTAATTACTTGGTCTATGCCAACTTTATGTATTTCTATACAGACACATAGACTTCTTTGTAGAGCAATATTTTCTATTCTTTTATTTCTTAAACAATATTATGTTATTTTAATTCTTCCAATTAAAGAATGCATTCACTTGTCCAGTCTTATACTTTTACAGACTTTGTGTCTTCTTCAGAACTCGCTTTTCCACCAATTGTCAGCAGTTTTACTTGAATACACTAAGTCCTTTAATTTAAATCATTAATATAAATTGCAGCTTGTGGCAGCCCATTTGTTACAACTTGCCAACTTGAAAGTGGCCTGCTTATCCCAGCTCCTTACTTCTGTTTACTAGTCAACCTTCAATTTGTAGATACTATTCCTGATGTCAAGAGCTCTTTCATTACGTAGAAGCACCACATAATTTTTTTTTATAAATCTACATACACTACTTCAATCATCCTTCTAGTTACATCCTCAGTTTACTTACTTAGCCTATCACCCTAACTGGGGTTTAGGCCACCACAGTCCTCTGACCTATATCAGACTTTCAAGTTTGAGAAAAGTTGCCACTGCTGGAAATCCAAAGCAACACACACACAAATTGCTGGTGGAACTCAGGAGGCCAGGCAGCATCTACGGAAAAGAGTAATCAGTGAACATTTCAGACCAAGACCCTTCTCCAGGACTTCAGGACTCTTTTCCATTGATGCTACCAGTCCTGTAGAGTTCCTCCAGCATTCTGTGTGTATTGCCTTATGTATTTCAAATTGTACCAAGGTGTAGCCCATCTTTGAAGATCCTTCTTCTCTCAAGGATGAGGACATTGGAGCTTCTGTTGACGTTTCTATAGTACTGGGCTTTTACAGGATGGGGTTGCTAGCCCTATGTCCAACCCTTCTCCTTTTGCATCCAGGCTTGGGATCACCCTTAGCAGAGTTTATATCCTCAAAGCACTCAAATAAATTTGTGAAACATGATTTCTCTTCCTAAAACTGTGCTGACTTTGCTGAATTTTATTCTCAATCCCCTTTTATTATTTTTGCAATGATGAATTCTACCATTTACCGAATGGCAGGTTTAGGCTAATTTGCTACATTTATTGAATAAGTTCCCTATTTGCATCCAAAAGAATCTTTGGCTTAGTGGTCAGTCATCAGGAGACCATTCTTCCCAAAAGCAATTGTACCATGACAGCTCACTTGTAATTCCTCCAAGAGGCCCACAACCATGTTGTAGGGTTTGAAGGCTTGCATGTCCCAATGACCGGGAGAGCTATGGTGACTGGAGTCAGGGCCTTGTCCTTTGGCTCTTGGTAGGGTCATGCATGCCACAAGGGTAGAGGCTAGACTAAGAGTGGTCCCTAGTTCTCCAGGTTTGTGGGTTCAGCTCAGGGTTAACAGCCCTGACTGTTCAAAAAAAAAATTGTTATGGAAACAGCAATGAAGACTCCTTCTGTATCCGTGAGCAACTGGGGACCCTGAGCCTTAGCTGGGGCACAAAGGAGAAGATAGCCAAGGACATAACAGAGAAAGAAGACCTTCATTGCTGCCGTAAACGCTAGCACATAACAGGCAGTAAAGTCAGCAAGCTTGCAGTCATTGATTGGTTCAATAGGTTGATGGAACTTATCAATGGTATAATCTGCTTTTGGAGCAGATTGTCTGAGGGTCTGAGGCTTCACTACCCCCGAGGACCAAGGTCACGGGGCTGATAAAACATTCTCACTGGCCTCCATTTAAGGCAAGATTCCCAACCAGGGGTCCACAGATCACTGGTTTAATGGTAGGGGTCCACGGCATAAAAAAAGTTGGGAGCCCTGTTCTAAGGATGGCATCTGGAAAACCGATGAAAACTCAGTCCCCGAGTTGCCCCAACCCAGATACACTATTTAGTCTGGGCTGAAAGAATTGGTTGCATGCCAAGTGCCACAAATTGCCTTTAGATCATTTCTTTGGATTTAGTTCTTTGTTAATTTTAACACAATTATAGTATAGTGCGTTCCAAAGGCCATAGATAATAGCTGTTTGGTTTAAGTTAAAATAAAACTACTTTGAACAGTATAGTTTAGAACTTGTAGCTGTCACCTTATTGCTATCATCTGGAAGAAATGCTTGCACAAACCAAAAGATGAGGTAAGTATTAAATTTAAAAAACAACAATAGAAGCTTTTTTTGAACATATTCCTTAAAGGGACGTGGATGTTGCTGGCGTTTATTGTCCATTCTTAATTGTTTCCTGGGGAAAAGAAAATGACTTATTAGGCCAAACGAGAGGCAGTTCAGTGCTGATCGCATTTGTTGGCTGGGAATCAAACAAGTCAGACCAACTAGGGATCAAAATGGTTCAATTTAATATCGGGGAACGCATATAATATACAAGCTATAATTCTTTTCACTTCGCACACTTGCACGAAACAAAAAAAAACCCAAAGAATAAATGACAGAAACATCAGAACCACCGAAGCCCCTCCCCGCCCCCCACTTGCAAAAGCACCTCCCCCCTTTCCCCCAGCCATGCCAGGCATGACAAAGACAACCTTGATCTTGAGTCCATTAAAAACTACAACCCAGAAGCCAGCACTTCAGTATCTCAGACAGGCTGTCTCTCCACAAGGGAGAGAGAGATTACTCCTGCAACATGAGCAGGATAGATTTTCCGCTATAATGGACATTGGTGTAAAAGTAGGGCTTTAATAGGAATCTTTTAATTCTGCAGTTCCCATGACTGATTCTACTTTTCATTCCAATTCTATCTAATTATCAACTTTGAATACCAAGCTGACGCGATAGGAATCAAAGCAACAGGCACAAAATGCTGGAGGAAATCAGCAGTTTTCAGTTCAGCTTCTCCAGTATTGTGTGTGTTGCTTTAATTCCTTATCAGCTACGGACTTCCTGGTGGCTATGATGGGAATCCAGCTTGTTTTTCTGTATCTGTGATCATTGTACAAAGGCCAGTGACTACCACAGCATGAGCTTAGCAGCCACAAACTTGAGCAGAATTAGGCTATTTAGCCTATTGAATATGCTCCCCTGTGCCCGATTTATTATCCCACATAAAATGCAGGAGGAACTCAACAGACTAGGCAGCATCAATAGAAAAGAATACCATATTGATGGGAAAGTCTCGGCCCAAAACATTGACTGTACTCTTTCCTGTAGATGCTGCCTGGCCTGTTCAGTTCCTCCAGTATTTTGTGTGCTGCTTGCATTTCCAGATATTCTCGTTTGTGATTTATTATCCCTTTCAACCTCCTTCTCCTAGCCTGTATTGATGCACAACTTGATATTGAAGTGGATTAAACTTTTAAAAAATCTTTTTAAAAATCTGGGCTAACTAATAATGCAATTAAAACATTAAGGACGCAGCACCACAAAGTTAAAAGCTATTGAATGTGAACCAGTAATGCTCTGGAATAAAAGTCGCCTTGCAGGACAGTGTTCTGTGACAGTTTTTCAGCTCCAACACTCTTGTATGAAATGGCGAGCATATGGAATCTAAGCTTTCTCTCCTCCCACCCCCGCCAGCCCCCTTGGCTCAACATTAAGCTGTCTCAGCTCCAAATCCGATGTTTCTGGATTTATTTCCAGATAATGTAGCACAAATCTATCCTGGCAGGCACATCTCCGCGAGAACCAGGGACAAGGTGCACGAAAAGTTAAATTGAGACCACCCCTTAAGTGAAAAGGTAGAGGCAGGGGATTCTCCCTACTTCCTCCGCCAATGGGTCGGAAATTCTGAAAAATGAGCAGCTTTGACTTTAACTCACCTACTCTTTATGTGTGGGAACTAGCTGTGCACACGTTGGCTACAATAGACAGTGACTACTAGTCTACAATACAGGGTTGCTGTGCTCTTTGAAATTGGTCAAATATTTGCATTCGAACTCTCATGGAAAATTTACCAAAAGGCCAACAATAGAACTGAAGAGTAAGATGCCTATCCCCGCAGACAGGTGCAACTATTTTTTCCCCCAACCCTGCCCGTGCTCTTCATCCCTGCTGTGAGAATTTCACCCAATCCGAATATTAAAGGCAAGTCAGACGAGTAAGTAACTTTTCAAATGTCAATTTATTGTAAATATAATTTGCGTTTATTTTAATACACATCTTAAAGATCAGATATAATTACAAAACACTCATCGAAAAAGTCATGACATTTCACAAGTTTCGAATCAAATTGCACGACGCCCACTACAATCGAGATTTCCTTGCATTGGCCTCCGAGCTGAAATTAAATGCAACCATTCGTATCTGCTGCATCTCTGTCCTGTGCGACACCCGTGGCTTGTGCAAGGTTTCCCGTTTAGAAATAAAAACGGCCCCCAAAATCCTCAGTGCAGCTCCGCATGGTTTCCTTTCAATTCTCCACAATGAGAAACTCCAGTGCGATTGGGCGAGACCGTCAATCGTTATATAATAAACCACCACGTCACAGTCCTTGGTATACCAATATCCCTCTCTGCATTTCAGTCCAGTCTTTTTAAAAAAATATATATACATATACAGAATGTCCTGGTTCCAAACCCCGCTTCCATTTCCAAATCTGCCTTCTCATCGCAACTTCGCCTCTTCTGCTCCCTCTCGGCTCCGGGAGCCGTTGCAATCCACTTGCCGTCTCGAAAACAGCCAAGTCCCGCCAGCTATGCCGATTCCTTGCATCTTTTAAAAAAACACTGCCTTCGCAAACCAAGATTTTTCTCATCCACGTCCCTCTTGTTAAAAACGGCATACATCTATTTAAAAGATTGCAAATTTTGCAGCTTTTTTAAAATTCACCGAGACCTTGTCAGCGTTCCTGCAGGGAAACAATAGGAACCCACTGGTTCTTATTTCTGCTTTCCTGGCAATAGCTTCCGACTTCCTCCAGCGCCTCACATTTCCAAACGTCGGTGTGAGAGTTCTGCAAACAAAATTAAAACGGTTAGTTCAGAATCGCGTCAGCATAGCAGCGCGTCAATTCCAGTCAGCCTCTCCCTGATCACGCAACCTTCAGTTTCACGTCTGTTGCAACAGCTTAACTCCATAAATGCCGACTGACTACGCACTACAGTATACTGTACTATTCGTTAAGTTAATTTCATTCTAACACTACGTACTTGCGGAACAAGTACGGTGGCGATGTTTAGACAGAAATAATTTAATTGCATTAAGAGGAGGGAACCTACCGTGACAAGCATGCAGTGAACGTCCAGGGGCTCAGCACTCTCTTCCCCGGCTTCCAGAATCTCCTCCAGCCGCTTGACACCCCGCAGCCGCACAATGTTAATGTCGTTTTCACAGCAAAATGCTTGAATCAGAGTGAAGTGAATCTGCAGAGCGATGTCACTCTCCTCGTCCTCGTCAGCCGCCAAGAGGCAAAGAACGACACTATCTGGGTCACTGCAAGGGAACAAGACGAGAAGTTCAGTATAATTGCAGGAAAAAAAAATCAACTCAATTGAAAAAGATATAGAAAATGACTTTGCAATAAATTGCACTTTTTTGATATTATACAATACTTACACATTCATTAGTTTCGCCGACTCATAGACTCCAACGGTTAAACAACCCTGGCGCTGGGATGCCACCAACAATTCTTCTAAAGCTTGGTCAATTGTTTGCATCCTGAACAAAAGCAGAAATGTTTATTAGAACGAGTTCAGAAATGAAGTTCACATTATCAAAGCGTGGTCTTTTCCACGTTATTAAAACCCGATCGCCAAGTGACTGCACGACTTTGAATTGAACAATTAATTAAATGCGCTTACTTCTTATTGGTATTGTCAGTTCCAGTAGTATCCTCCAAAGTCATATTGCAGCGATTAAATCCAAGGTAAAAGAACATGCGAGTGCAACAACCAAATAATTCGTTGCAGACTCCGCCGTTGAACGTAACAATCCCCAATGTCGGTGTAGACGATCTTTATCAAGTCGATTAACAGTCCACTTAGATCTCCAACTCCGTCTGTAGCTCAGAAAGCGAGCTCGTCGCTCTTTTAAGTAGGATTGCGAACCACCCACCGCCTCATTTACATATCACCTGCTATTGGCGGACTACAACACGTGGGCGCGGTTACGGGAAATTCCTTGTTTCTCTCCCTGCTTCTAGTCTGCTGCTTAATCCGTGACTAAGTTTCGCGTGCTGTGGGGATGATTAAATTGCACGGTTGTATCTTTTGCAATGAAACAAATCTCAATGTTTAAGAATAAAATCTCAATGTTTAAGAATAAAATCGCAATGCAACCTTAGTTCCTTACGACTTCCCCAAAAGAACCTGTGTTCATATTGTGTCTGTCTGTATCTACTGTACCTTATTTATTTTTAAACTTAAATGCTACAAAACATTTATGCAATATGTAACAACCAACAAAGCAAAAAATTAAATCCCTGAAGTATTGTGGTTTGATATGGGAAGCGTTGCACTTGTTCCAAATTAGCTATGAATTTTCCTGCAATTAATTAGGAATATTTCCTTTTAAAACAGGGATTATCAGCTTTGGGTAGTTTCAACGTTCTGCCAGTTTTTATTGAACTTGTTGATCAAGATCAATCTGCAGTCGTGTTTTGCAACAGGCGCTACTGGAAATTTAGAGTGTGGATTGTAGGTGAAGCTAAACATTAAACAGTTGCGTAAAGGGAGTTGGAAACTTCTCGTTTAAGCTGGATGCACCAGGAAATCTATGGCACTTCGGTGTTCTGAAGTACAAAGTACTATATAACTAAATGTACTTACTGTTATTGATTCTGTGCGGAGTGAAAAATGCATTGGAAATTAAGTTAGATTCTCTTCTTCGTGGTTTCAAATGTGGAGTTATTTACTGTGCATAACAAGTAATAAAAACTCCTCTTGTCAATAAGTAAACAGGTCACATGCGGGGGTACCTGCAGCGACCGTATGTATTGTAAACTTGAACGATATGAAAATAGCAATAGCAATAATTATAAAAGATGACACCAGAAGATCGAAAACATGCCCCGCATGATTATAATTTACATTTTAAATCTGCCACTTCTTTGTGTGATCGTTTGCATTGTTTGCATCTGCAACATCAAGATAGGTAACATGTTACTCAGAGCAACTCACCCCACCCCACCCCCACCTTCAAATGTTCCTAAACAAAATGTCCTAAATATTTTCGTTGTATTTGCGACTGCAATAAATTGAGCCCTTGGCAAAGTTTGCAGGCAACTTTAAATTGCCATTTGAGAACTTTCCGTCGGTGGTTTGCAAAATTAAGACAATAGAAGAAATAGTTTGAATTCCAAACAGAATGCATGCTTAATTAGCCGTTCCTGACCCCCACCCTGAAAACCGTTAAAATAGAACGTAGCTTGTAAACACATTCAGAAATAAATACGTTTACATTTGCAGCATTTAACACTTAACCCAATCGAACAGCGCCGTCTGGCGTGGCGTACTGCCTTTAATTCTTGTTACTGGGTCACTGCTTCCATCTGGTGTTCGATCGGAGAAGCATAAATTCTTCGTATGATTCTTTAATCCCTGAATTGAAAGTGATTGTTGCTTTCTGTCTGTTTGGATTTCGTCAATTGAAGCGGATGTATGGTGTATCATTAAACGAAGTATACACTGTACTAGGCTATATCTAGTCATTCAGTTGTTGGTGTCAGAAGCAGGGTAAAACTTGTGGGCTGCCCCCAGCACCTCCTCAGACTGTGTTGGACATTGATGCAAAGGGGCGCATTTCCCTGTACTATGTGTTTTGATATTTCAATGTACATGTGAGAAACAAAGCTAATTTTTAATTAAATAGAAAAACAGATACTTTTATAAATGATGGGAGATTGAAATTTCAAACACGAGGAAATCTGCAGATGCTAGAAATTCAAGCAACACACACAAAATGCTGGTGGAACACAGCAGGCCAGGCAGCATCTATAGGGAGAAGCACTGCCGACGTTTCGGGCTGAGACCGTTCGTCAGGACTAACTGAAAGGAAAGATAGTAAGAGATTTGAAAGTGGGGGGGAGGGGAAAATGTGAAATGATAGAAGACCGGAGGGGATGGGGTGAAGCTGAGAGCCAGAAAGGTGATTGGCAAGAAATACAGAGCTGGAGAAGGGAAAGGATCATGGGACAGGAGGCCTCAGGAGAAAGAAAGGGGGAGGGGAGCACCAGAGGGAGACGGAAAACAGGCAGAGTGATGGGCAGAGAGAGAGAGAGAGAGAAAAGAGGAGGGAGAAAAACTAAATGTATCAGGGATGGGGTAAGAAGGGGAGGAAGGGCATTAACGGAAATTAGAGAAGTCAATGTTCATGCCATCAGGTTGGAGGCTACCCAGCCGGTATATAAGGTGTTGTTCCTCTAACCTGAGTGTGGCTTCATCTTGACAATAGAAGAGGCCATGGATAGACATATCAGAATGGGAATGGGACGTAGAATTAAAATGTGTGGCCACTGGGAGATCCTGCTTTCTCTGGACAGAGCATAGGTGTTCAACAAAACGTTCTCCCAGTCTGCGTCGGGTCTCACCAATATATAAAGGCCACACCAGGAGCACCGGACGCAGTATACCACACAACCCGACTCACAGGTGAAGTGTCGCCTCACCTGGAAGGACTGTCTGGGGCCCTGAATGGCGGTGAGGGAGGAAGGAAAGGACGGGGGGAGGGAAAGATGAGCTTGATAGTGAGATCTCTTTGGAGGTGGCAGAAGTTACGGAGAATTATACGTTGGACCTGGAGGCTGGTGGGGTGGTAGGTAAGGACAAGGGGAACCCTATCCCGAGTGGGGTGGCGGGCGGATGGGGTGAGGGCAGATGTGTGGGAAATGGGAGAGATGCATTTGAGAGAGGAGTTGATGGTGGAAGAAGGGAAGCCCCTTTGTTTAAAAAAGGAAGACATCTCCTTCGTCCTGGAATGAAAAGCCTCATCCTGAGAGCAGATGCGGCGGACACGGAGGAATTGTGAGAAGGGGATAGCATTTTTGCAAAAGACAGGGTGGGAAGAGGAATAGTCCAGGTAGCTGTGAGAGTCTGTAGGCTTATAGTAGATATCAGTAGATAAGCCGTCTCCAGAGATGGAGACAGAAAGATCAGTAAAGGGGAGGGAGGTGTCGGAAATGGACCAGTTACATTTGAGGGCAGGGTGAAAGTTGGAGGCAAAGTTAATAAAGTCCACGAGCTCAGCATGCATGCAGGAGGCAGCGCCAATGCAGTCATCGATGTAGCAAAGGAAAAGAGGGGGACGGATACCCATATATGCTTGGAACATGGACTGTTCCACAAAGCCAACAAAAAGGCAGGCAGAACTGGGACCCATACGGGCACCCATGGCTACACCTTTGGTTTGGAGGAAGTGGGAGGAGCCAAAGGAGAAATTATTGAGAGTAAGAGCTAATTCCGCTAGAAGGAAGAGAATGGTGGTAGAAGGGAATCGGTTAGCATTTTGTGTGTGTTGTTGATTGAAATATGTTGGTGTCAGAGGGATGTCGATGTCATTTTACTCTCTACTGGAAGGTAATGTAGAAGTACAACAAGTCAAACAACATGTTGGTCTTCATAGCAAGAGGACTGGGCACAATAGTGAAGGCATCAGTGCAAAATACAAGTGCACAGACATAAATATTAGAAGAGAAGTGGAAAGAATAAAAAAAAAATCACCGCCAATAGCCTAACAGGAGGGCGTCATCACTTCCCAGGCAATAGAGTGACTTATTATAGTGCCTAATGGCCAAGGGTAAGAATGGCCTCATATAGCACTCTTTGAGCAGCGCAGTTGTCTTAGTCTATTATTAAAAGTGCTCCTCTGTTCAGCCAAGGTTGGATGCAGAGGGTGAGAAACATTGTCCAGAATTGTCAGGATTTTCCATAGGGTCCTTTGTTCTACCACAGCCTCCAGTGTGTCCAGTTTGACTCCTGGCATCAGTCATATTGATGCCATTGCCCAGCACACCACAGATTGTACTGGTGACAACAGACTGTGGTAGAACATGCGAAGGAGAGGCCTGCATACTCCGAAGGACCCCAGTCTCCTCAGGAAGTAGAATCGACTCTGGCCCATCTTGTACACAGCCTCTGTGTTGGTGTTCTGCTCAAGTTTGTCATCCAGGTGCATCCCCAGGTACTTGTGGGTCCTCGCCATCAATAGTAACAGGGAGCAGTGCAGGCTTAGTCTCCTTAATGTCCATCACTATATATTTGTCTAACTAATGTTGAGCTACAGGTGATTCAGCTCGCACTGTTTGACAAAACCCCCCACCCAGGCTCTGTATTCATTCTCCCGTCCTCCTTTAACACACCCTGCTATTGCTGAGTCATTAGATGTCTGCTGATGACACAGCAGAGTGTTGAATATAAAGTCAGGGTAAACAGGAAGGGAGCCTATACAGTCCTCCATGGAGTTCCAGTGCTGCTTATAGCCATGCCTGACACACAGCTCTGAAGTCGCACAAACTGTGGTCTGCCAGTCGGGTAGTCCATTATCCTGGATATAATGGAAGTGCCAGTCTGCATTGAATGGAGCTTTTCCCCCAGCAATGAGGTCTGTATGGTATTGAAGGCAGTTGAGAAATCAAAAAACATAAACATTGCAGAGCTGCCTGGTTTATCCAAACAGGACTAGGCTTTGCTCAGCAGGTAGATGACAGCCTCATAAACTCCAATGTGCTCCTGGTAGGCAAACTGCAGGGGATCGAGGGCTGATCTGACCAGGGATTGGAGGTGAGCCAGGACCAGCTTCTCATGATGTGAGAGGTCAGGGCCACAGGACAGTAGTCATTCAGACTTTCAGTAGGCCCTTCTTGGGTACTGGGATCCATGATGTTTTCCACACAATCGGGACCCTTTCCAGGCTGAGACTCACATTGAAAAAGCTCTGGAGAACTCTACACAACTACTCAGTGTTGGTTATAGAATGAGGGAGATGATAGTACATCAAGTGGGCAATATTCACAATTTGAGGGGAAGAATTCTCATGAGCAAAATATTTTTGCATAAGTACTTCAGTTAATTTTCTTTTTAATAACATTTAGAATTTTCTTTTTTTTAAACCAGGGTGTCACCTTTTAATGATGAGGAATCGAAGCTGACTGTACTAAATTTGCAAACCATTTATAACACTATTACCAATGATTTACTTCTAATCATACAATGTTCCATTAACGTAAGATTCACTAGGGGTTTTTGGTAATTATGGTTCATGGGGTACGACTGTCTTTTACAGGAGACATAAACTATCTCTGTTGTGATAGGAATTTGAAAAACAAAGCTGAATTATTTTGATTACAAATGAGTGATCTTAGGGATTTCCATTGTCCTTTACAGATAATGCAAACCTACAGAAAAGGTCACCAGCATACTTTAGGAAATGTGTGACAATACCCCACAAACAACAAATGTGATTTAGACTAGACCATCTGTTTTATTCTATTGATATCGGTTGATGGATAAATATTGGCCAACATACTGGGAAGAATTCCCTGCAGTTCTTTGAAATGGTGCCCTGGGGTCTCTTAAGTGCAACAATGCAAAGGTGTGCCAGTTTAAGCTTTCACCTGAAACGTGAATGTCCAACAATGCAGCACTCTGTCAATATTGCAGAGGAGTGTCAACCTAGCTTCATCCACCCCCCACCGCTCCCACCATGGCACTGAATCAAGATTTGAACCTCTCACCATCTGAGAATGTTACCTCCAAACTATAGCTGACAGCTCTTCTGATCTTTCCTTATATCCCGGCCCTCAGCAGCAATCAACTTTAGTTGTTCCTGCATCATCTGTGGGACTTGCGTCCCCATGACTACAACAAATAATAGGATTAGTTTAGATTTCCAACGTGACTGCAGTTGTATTTCTACAAAAGATCTAAAAATTCTCAAGGTCAAGTAGCTTTGAGAGATATGAATGTAGCTGAATTTGGTCTTTTGAATAATTTTCTCTGTTGTACAGCATCATTATTTTCTCTTTAATAGATCTGCATATACTAAAGTAATCTTTGATGCTGTTAGCCTGTTGGTACTTCTGCATTAAACTCTGGCTACACCCACCCTCTGAAATGGATGCACAATATTGTAGAATGCTGAAGAAGAAGAAGGGGAATGTTCACTTGAGCCACATGGGTAAATTTTATGCTTCAACCAAAGATTAAATATAAAGATAATAAGTTTATTGTTTTTTATGGGAATCATGCTTTGTACAAATTTAAGAATTTTACATTATTGTGATTAAATTACTCAGCTTACAATGTCTGAACTGTCTGGATTGATGATACAGAGGTGTGATGTCAAATTCCAAAAAAAATTTATATTCAGTCAATTAAAAAGACTCTGGAATTAAAAAGCTATTACCAATAACAACAAATGCCAGAAAATGCAGATGAAAATTTCATCGTTTATTGACTTCTGCCGGGGAAGGAAAGTTTGCACACTTCTGTCCAAAATGCAATACCATGTAATGTTGTTCTTTCTTTTTGTGTCTACATTGGGCAGCATTTTTGCCGTTTCCTTAGCATTTGTCTGCCTGTTTTTTATGAGGCCAAGTTGCTAGCTTGATGCTCAGCCCAGCACGTGTACAAGGAACGTACAAGATGGAACGTGTACAAGGGGCGGAACCTGGGGCCATTTGCCTCAACGTCCGGCGCAGATGCCACTACACCATTGGTGGCACCATGTAAAATGGTTGACTCTTAATTGTCCTTTTAAATAGTATAACAAGCTTGTTTAAATGGCATTTAGGTATAGGCATGGCAATTAAATGTTGATCTTACCAATATAGCTGAATTCCAACTTTCCAAAGTCATTACTGAGAAGTAATATTGGGTGGCATGGTAGCATAGTAGTTAGCACAACACTTTACAGTGCAGGCAACCCGGATTTAGTTCTTGCCACTACCTGTAAGGAGTTTGTATGTTCTCCCCATGACAGCGTGAGTTTCCTCCAGGTGCTCTGGCTTCCTCCCACAGTCCAAAGATGTACCGCTCAGTAGGTTAATTTATCATTGTAAATTGTTCTGTGATTAGGCTACCATTAAATTGAGGGATTGGTAGGCTGGCACGGCTTGGAGGGCCAGAATGGCCTATTCCACACTTTATCTCAAATAAATAAACTACAGTTACTTTTATCATCTGTGCTAATGACTACTTAGACTACTTATGGGTTAAATGTCAAATTTTGATTGCTGAGGCTGCTGCAAAACCTTTGTGATATTTTCTCCATTAAAAAAATCAAAGGCGTCATATGAATGTGATTTAAATTAGTTGTAGACTTCAGGAAGAGGAAGTCAGGAGAGCATACAGCAGACCTCGTTGAGGGGCCAGCAGGGCAAAGGGTGAGCAGCGAATTTCTGGACGTTAACATCTCAGAGATTCTATCCTGGACCCAACACTTTGATGTAATTGCGAAGAATGCGTGCCTGTGGCTCTATTTATTAGGAGTTTGAGAATATCCGGTGTGTCACCAAAGACTTTTAAGAATTTCTACAGATGGAGATTACTCTGACTGGTTGCATCACAGTCTGGTATGGAAGCTCCGATGGACAGAGTTGCAAGAGGCTGTAGAGCATTTGTAGACTCCTCAGCTCCATCATGGGCATAGACCTCCTCACTATCTGGGGCATCTTTAAGAGGTAGTGCCTCAGAAAGGTGACAGCACCTTCACCATACGGGACATGCCCACTTCTCATTACAGCCACTGGGGAAGAGATATAGGAGCCCGAAGACACATGTGGTTTCTTCTACTCTGCCATCAAATTTCTGAATGGTTCATGAACCAATGAACACTACCCATGTTTCTTTTATTTTCTTGCACTATTTTCTTTTGCAATTTATAGTAGTTTTATACCTTTGAATTGTACTGCTGTCAAAACAACACATTTCATGTTGTTTAAGTCAGTGATAATACTTTTGATTCTGATTTGTTAATGTCAATCCAGGTGAGGGCAGTTTTCCTTTAAGAAACGATTACCACCAGTTTTTGCAAAATAAAAGATAGAGTGTCTCTTCAGGCATGTGGCTAAAGCAGTGCATGAGTTATCTGCAGACTCTTAATGCAGCTGTTACATTGTGCTTGGTGAGATCACATGGGGAAACGAGTACTGCTGAACTGTACTCGTGCTGACTCACACTGACATGCATGTGGCAGTAACGAGAATGATTTAATGCTGCATCTCATCTGTTCATAACCTTGACAAGCGTAGCTCACCGAAACTGCACACTTTTACAATGAGATCATCATTTTTATTGGTCCCCTTCCCCCTCTTTAATCTGCCTGTCACACGCACCCCATCACCTGAATCCACCTACGTCTTGGAATTACATTACATAGAATTTTGCAGCACAAA
Source organism: Hypanus sabinus (assembly GCF_030144855.1). Classification (NCBI taxonomy): domain Eukaryota; kingdom Metazoa; phylum Chordata; class Chondrichthyes; order Myliobatiformes; family Dasyatidae; genus Hypanus; species Hypanus sabinus. The sequence continues at coordinate 23,324,540 of NC_082721.1, forward strand.
AACTCCCCCCACCTTCGTCATCTAACCTTATTAAGATTTATTTTTTGTCCTTTTCTTCTCTTACATTATTCTTAAACGCAGCCTTGTTGCTTATCTCAGTCTGAGCTTATCTGAGCAGTGAAATTTCTACTGAATTTTAAAGCAATTTATTCATGATTATTTTATATTTGTAGCCTTTGGTGTTGTCCTTAGATAGAAATACTGGCTTAGAATATGCAGTATCGATTATTCAGAGCTACTTTTGGGAATATACAGTATATACAAACTGTACTTTAGCTGGAGTAAAACATAACAGTGACCAATTCTGGTAACCCACTGTCTTTCCTGGTATGCAGTGCACTTGTGAATTAAGTGACATCATTTTCCATGCCAGGGAAATTAGTTCATATTGTCCCAGAAATGATGAGCATTAAGACATGTATCTTTCCATGGAGAATTATGAATTCTTCTTAAAGGGGACTGTTATATTCATATTCCTAAAGGTACTGACTCTTCCTCCTATTCTCCTCACACTCCGAGCCCCATTCAGCCCAGAAACTCACCCAACCCTATGATTATTTCTGGCACCACATCCTCTAACTCTCCGACAAACTGATGTCCCTAACTGATGGTTGAAGTCTCTGGGGCACTGATCCCCTGATTCTCCAACGCCCTGATCCCTTAAGGTTCCAACTGACTAAAAGCATAGCCTTCAGATTTACTTAGCCCAATTGCCTAATGACCATATTTCATCATAAGATTCCAGCTCTTGGACTCTTCTTCTTAGGACATGACCCTCAGATACTTCGAGGCCTTGATGATTACAATGGGAATAGTGTTCTCCCCGTACACCACTTGAACACAAATAAATTAACCCAGCTTGATGCTTTGGTCAACTAAGGAAAGTGCTACAGAAGATCAAGATTGCAATCCTGGCACAAAGCTCTTGACTTTCCATACAACAGTGATCCTTGCTTTTTATGTTCTTCTAATCTGGACATCAGGCATTTAAAGCTAGAAAAGCTAGAGAGTTAGAAGATGAAAAAGCTTGCATTGCCGGGCGCAAGAGTAGTTTCTATCCCACTGCTGTAAGACTCTTGAATGGATCTCTTGTACATTAAAGATGAACTCTTCACCTCACAGATCACTCGGTCATGGCCCTTGCAACTTATTATCTACTTGCACTGTACTTTCTGTAACACTGAATTCTGCATTCTGTTATTGTTTTTGCTTTATACTATCCCAGTGTACTTATGCTTTGAAATGATACAGTATTTATAGTTGGCTTGTAAATCTAAAGTTTTCAGTGTATGTCGATGCCTATGGCAATTATAGCCCATGAGCCATAAACAGAAAATTCACTGGAAGAAATATGATCCACTGAAAAAATAGTGGTGGGTGCGTGGAATGCACTGCCAGCGACGGTGGTAGAGGTGGATACAATTGGGTCTTTTAAGAGACCCTTAGATAGGTACATGGAGCTTATAAAAATGGAGGGCTATAGGGTAGGGAAATTCTAGGCAGTTTCTAGAGTGGGTTACATGGTCAGCACAACATTGTGGGCTGAAGGGCCTCCAATGTGCTGTAGATTTTTTTTTAAATGGAGCTAGGAGAGATTGGTGTTTGATTTGCTTTTTAGCTGGTTCAGCACAATGTTGTGGGCTGAATGGCCTCTCCTGTGTTGTAATGTTCTATGTTCTATGATCAACATCATCAAAGCAAAATCTTCCCTGTTCACTACAAGGTTACCTTTACTGCCCTCTTCTGGTCCAACAACCCCAACACTGAGACCCAAAAGCTCACAGTTGGCTACACTGTGGCCAACACCAGATTTCTGAAGCACCACTCTTTTGAATTTTGTCAATTGCAGAGATATTCAGAGAAAAAGAGTTAGGGAAATTCTTAAAGCTTCTTTGAACAAGTGCAGCATCTCCATTGACTGGGACCTGTAATACACGACTGTTCAAAATGGAGAAGGAGCTCTCTGGTTGGTTTTTAGAACCTCAAGGGAACATATTGGGAAGATACAGAAACCCTGTATTAGCATAAGAAGAAAAGTTCCACTTCACAAACTACCTGGTCAGCCATCATGCCCATCTCAGAACCCATAAAACTGCACATCTTTGATCCTATAGATCTGGGCTTGATTTTAGTCTTGCATGATTTGCACACCGATACCTATGAGGCACTGATTTGGAATTCTGAATGTTTCTTAAATCTTTTTCTACATCAGAACTGCAAAGGTCACTTGCTGTAAATGACCTGATTTGTTGAGAGAGAGCAAGTAGCTAATCGCTAATGGATTAATAGTTCAAGAGATAGTGCAACAAGATCATCTAGAAATTCTCCTAAGCTTTTAATAGATAAATGGTATATCAGCCTGAACACTAACCTTTCATTCTCATTCCTATCTTGATAGTGTTGCATCGAACAGTGCCTCACTGACATTCTCATCTTTCTGGTAACTTACCAATTTTGTTCCCTTCCTTAGAGCAGACATCCAAGATTTTCCATTTAAGAATTCTACATGCCCTTTCTTGCATAGATGGACTCAGCTTTCTATCTGACGTCTGCAACTTTCTTCCCATTGATTTTAGAAGAATGTGGAAAAATCCATCTCATAAATCCTGGAAATCCTGAGGAATATCTGGGTATGAAAAATTAGCACTGGGGTTGGGATGTTATATCAGTTTTGCCTTGCATTTTTTGATGTCTGTTCTTCTTTGTATTACAAAACGTGCAAAACATTTGGTTTTGCATAATATATAATCCCACATTAGACAGTGTCAATGCCAAATGTACACGGAAATCCTTATTATACCAAAGGAAAACCAACATGAACATGCATTCACGTTTGACTGGGCATTATTCAAATTACTTGATGCTCACTCCTTTGAAATCAGACTTATTGATTCAAAACCAAATGATTATTATCCTAGTCTAGACAATGGCAGATAGGTGTAGTGTGGTTTGTGCCCATGGTACTTGAAGAGGATGAGGATGTGCTGACAGTGGCAAAAACATTTTATTCATTATGTCACTTTTAAACATGGATGGAGGAACCATAGCTGTTGTAGTTTACCCTTGTATTGTAACAAAATACATCATTTTTCCTGGGAGGATGTTTCCTGTGATGGGAGAGTCTAGGACCAGAGGACACAGCCTCAGAATGGAGGGGCATCCTTTTAGAATGGAGATGAGGAGGAATTTATTTAGCCAGAGAGTAAGTGGATCTGTGGAATTCATTGCCACAGGCAGCTGTGGAGGCCAAGTCTTGATGTATATTTAAGGCAGAGGTTGATAGTTTCTTGATTGGTCTGAGCAGGAATGGATACAGGGAGAAAGCAGATTGGGGCTGAGAGGAATGAAGGATTAGCCATGATGAAATGGTGGAGCAGAATCAATGGGCCAAATGGCCTAATTCAGTTCCCATATCTTATAAAAAATGCTCAGAACAAAAGGATGATGGGAGGCAATTGACCCGTTATTTCTGTTTCTTCATTTACCAATTGCAGATGTCCACAGTTTCCTGTTGGTGATTGCTCCCCTAACCAATTTTTCCATGTCTCATTCATCTTCAGCCACTGAAGAAAGGACACCACGTTTGCCTTAGATGACTGTACAAGTCCACTGTATATTATGTAGCTATTATTCATACTTAAGCAAGACAGGAGTGCAGAAATGTTCTCCTTAGTGCTCCCTATCCAGCTGAGAAGGACATCAGAAAATATCTGCACCATCTAATCCTTGGCTTAAACTTTGTCATAGAATTGTACAGCATGAAAACAAGAATTTTGGCACACCAAGTTCTTTGAGATCCCATTGGATTTATCCTTTGCTTCTCCCATTTTTTATCCATCCCACATTCCATCAACTCAGGACTCACACCACCAGGTTCAGGGATAGTTATTATTCACTTGTCCCATTATTGAAATGTTCTCATAACCTAGGGACTCACTTTCAAGGACTTTCATCTCATGTTCTCAATATTTATTGTTTGTTTATTTATTATAATAATAATTATATATTTATTTTTGTACATGCACAGTTTTTTGTCTTTTGCTTGATGGTTGAGTGCCCAAGGTGGTGTGATCTTTCATTGATTCTAACTATTCAATTATGGATTTATTGAGTATGCCTGCAAGAAAATGAATCTCAGGATTGTATATAGTGGCATATACTTTGATATCCGGCTGGTGGTGTGTAGTTGCATCAGCACTAAACTCGAGGCAAGTGGTTCTGAGTTTCAAACCAGCTGACTCCTTGCACTCTTTCCATCCTGTTGGGTTGAGCATTGAGCTGGCAACTCAACCTCATAAAAAGCAGTCAAATGCTATGGAAATGGCAAAAAAAAAGCCACCTGATGGAAAGGAACAAGGCACAAGAAAGGAACAACATCAATATGTTGTTTAATAATAAATTTACTTTGAACTTCCCCAGAATGTACAAGGCCCCTACTACATTTTAGGGCCACTACAATGGCCAATTAATCTACCAACCTGGAGCAACCGGGACTATTTGGCCTGTTCTTTCAAAGAGTAAGCATGTGGGCAATGAACTGAGTTGTCTCTTTCACTGCAATGTCATATTTAAAGCAGCAGTTGAAAGATTCTTGATTAGTAAGCACATCAGAGGTTACAGGAAGAAAGCAGGAGAATGGGGTTGAAAGGAAAAGTAAATCCACCATGACTGAATGGTGGAACAGACTCAATGGACCAAATGGCCTCTTTTGTTGCACGGGGCGACTGGACTGAGGAAAACCCAAGTGCAGGACACCGGCACATCGACTGAGTTGGGGATGCTGGCGTAGACATGAACATAGAACAGCAAACCGGAGGAATCTTGATAAGGAGATGGGGTTTACAGGGACTATCTTGAAACTAGAGCTGAACTTGAAACTAACAGTTCTAATCAGACAAGGGAATGAAGTATCACGCAAGAATAGACCAACAAACTGGCAACCTGTGATAGTGATGCTATCGTACTTATTTCGCAGACTCAGATGAAAACCAGGTGTACTGTAATTAAGTAAATTAGCAATTGGAAATTTAATGACTGAAATTAGGGCATAATCAGGGAGAAAGGAACGTTAAAGGGGAACAGCCAACTGGAACCATGACACTTTTGCTCCTGTATCTTATGATCTTGTCATTCTTTGATTCTAGATTATATGATTTTTTGTATGATTACAAAAAAGTAAATTTTTAGTACATTTTTTAAAGTTCTGAGCAATGTGTTCTTATATTCAGACTACTGGGCAGCCAATATGTTTACCTGTTATAGCAAAAAACAAGCAAACTTACCATGTAGAGCATTTAAAAATTTTTCATAAAGTATGGAAAATTCTACTTACTCCATGTAACTGACCAGGAAAGTGTGCTTAATTGAGTAAAACTGAAAGTTTGCTCTTAGGATAAATACAAGCATGTCTTTTAACACCTCGAATACAACTTCCTCTCTGGTATGTGCTGATAATTAGGCCTGCTCACTCTCTGTTATTTACAGAGACATAGAAACATAGAAAACCTACAGCTCAATACAGGCCCTTCTGCCCACAAAGTTGTGTCGAACATGTCCCTAGTTTAGAAATTACTAGGCTTACCTATAGCCCTCTATTTTTCCAAACTCCATGTACCTGTCCAAAAGTCTCTTAAAAGACCCTATCATATCCACCTTCACCAACGTTACCGGCAGCCCATTCCACACACTCACCACTCACTGCGTGAAAAAACTTACCCCTGACATCTCCTCTGTACTGACTCCTCAGCACCTTAAACCTGTGCCCTCTTGCAGCAACCATTTCAGCCCTGGGAAAAAGCCTCTGACTATCCACAAGATCAGTGCCTCTCATCATCTTATACACCTCTATCAGGTCACCTCTCGTCCTCCGTCGCTCCAAGGAGAAAAGGCTGAGTTCACCCAACCTATTCTCATAAGGCATGTTCCCCAATCCAGGCAACATCCTTGTAAATCACCTCTGCACCCTTTCTATGGCTTCCACGTCCTTCCTGTAAGTGAGGTGACCAGAACTGAGCACAGTTCTCCAAGTGGGGTCTGATCAGGGTTCTATATAGCTGCAACATTACCTCTCGGCTCCTAAATTCAATTCCATGATTGATGAAGGCCTATGCGTCGTACACCTTCTTAACCAGAGTCAACCTGCGGAGCTGCTTTGAGTGTCCTATGGACTCGGACCCCAAGATCCCGCTGATCCTCTACACTGCCAAGAGTTTTACCATTAATACTATTATCTACCATCATATTTGACCTATCAAAATGAACCACCTCATATTTATCTGGGTTGAACTCCATCTGCCACTTCTCAGCCCAGTTTTGCATCTTATCAACTTGTATCTTGTAACTTCAGACAGCCCTTCACACTATCCACAACACCTCCAACCTTTGTGTCATCAGCAAACTTACTAGCCCATCCCTCATCCAGGTCATTTATAAAAATCACGAAGAGTAAGGGTCCCAGAACAGATCCCAGATGACCAACCTCCATGCAGAATATGACCCATCTGCAACCACTCTTCACCTTCTGTGGGCAAGCCAGTTCTGGATCCACAAAGCAACGTCCCCTTGGATCCTCCTTACTTTCTCAATAAGCCTTGCATGAGGTACCTTATCAACTACCTTGCTGAAATCCATATACTGAAATCATAATTCTCCTTACTCCAATTAAACATTTTTCTAACTTGTCTGTTCCTATCTCTCTCCAATGCTATTGTAAAGGAGATAGAATTATGATCACTATCTCCAAAATGCTCTCCCGCTCAGAGATCTGACACCTGACCAGGTTCATTTCCAAATACCAAATCAAGCACAGCATCTCCTCTTGTAGGCTTATCTACATATTGTGTCAAGAAATCTTCCTGAACACACCTAACAAACTCCACCCCATCTAAATCCCTTGCTCTAGGGAGATGCCAATTGATATTTGGGAAATCAAAATCTCCCATCATGACAGCTCTGTTATTATTACACCTTTCCAGGATCTGTTTCCCTATCTGCTCCTTGATATCCAGGTTACTATTCGGCAGCCTATAAAAAAACACCCAGTAAAGTAAAGACCCCTTCTTATTCCTAACCTCCACCCACAAAGACTCCGTAGACAATCCCTCCATGGCGTCCACCTTTTCTGCAACCATGACGCTATCTTTGATGAACAGTGCCAGGCTCCCACCTCTTTTGCCTCCCTCCCTGTCCTTTCTGAAACATCTAAAATCCATCGTGGCTCCAAGTACTTATCCACACTCTAAGCTCATCCACTTTGTTCCTTGAGTTAAAATAGACACATCTCAAACCTTTGGTCTGAGCTCATCCCTTCCCTATCACCTGCCTATCCTCCCTCTCGCACTGTCTACGAGCTTTCTCTATTTGTGAGCCAACCTCCTCTTCCCCAGTCTCTTCAGTTCAGTTCCCACCCCCCAACAATTCTAGTTTAACCTCTCCCCAGTAGCCTTAGCAAGCCTCCCCGCCAGGATATTTGTCCCCCTGGAATTCAAGTACAACCCATCCTTTTTGTACAGGTCACACCCGCCCCAAAAGAGGTCCCAATGATCAAGAAATCTGAATCCCTGCCCCCTGCTCCAATCCCTCAGCCACGCATTTATCCTCCACTTCATCCTATTCCTATTCTCACTGTCATGTGTCACAGGCAGTAATCCCAAGATTACTACCTTTGTGGTCCTGTTTCTCAACTTCCTTTCTAACTCCCGGTAGTCCTTTTTTAGGATCTCTTCCCTTTTCCTACCTATGTCATTGGTACCAAGTTGGGACAGTGGCTGAGAAGCTAAATTTACAACAAACTGTTGCAAAATACCCATGAGGGATCCTTTAAATTCCATGGGAGAGACCATGATATCTGCTATGTGAACAGTCATGGTCAATGACCACTGTTGCCCTCTTAGTGGGGAACATTGCTCCTCAGGGCAGGTCAGGGATGTACTGAGCCTGATTTTCAAGCAACTTCCATCAAATAATCAAAGAATGGCACCTGGCACTCTACAAATTGGGGAACTGGGGAAGTGACAGGGTTACAAAATTGCTCCTGTGAAGAGAGTCCTTGATGAGGTTGGCTTGGACACAAATGCTGGAGTATCTAAGGCTGGGATTGAGACACGGTCTCAGACAGGATACAGAAACTGAGCACAAAACAAATGCTAGACAAAATCACTGGTAGGCTTACATTTGAGCACTGTATTCTTTAAATACTGTGTGCCTTAAATTCTTGGCACCCAAAATATGATTATCAATTAACAGGAACATCCTAAGCCTTTAAAGGGGCTGCACTGGGTATCCCTACTCTGGAGAGTTAGAGCATGTAAATCTTGGAAACTGGCATGGTTGGGAGCGTCTTGTAACAGGACCTCCCTGCCCCAATGATCCTGTGTGATGAGATCTGAAGGATTATTCAATATGGACTGTTCCTTTAAAAAGAGAGAGAGAGAGCATGCATGCTAATTCAGCGAGCGAGAGCAACGAAAGCCTGTGGATTGCCTTGGAAATGGCAAGGCGGAGTTATATGATGGACAGCTGGTGTTCAGCAGTTGTGGAATATATACAAGGTCAACTGGCTTTGTAATCAGACACACAGAAGGCTCTGACACTGGTTGAGCTTGGTGTGCCCATGGCAAAGGTGGGGTTTTTGCTCACAGTGTGGACAAAGGGGTGACGGGTGGAAAGCTGTTGGTGTGTTTAACCCTTGCCTGGGTTGATAGCTTTACTGTGTGAAAACGGCATTCTCTTTTGTCTGGTCACAGTCGGTGACTTTAATAAGTTTTGGGAGCAGGACAACGACGTGGAAGATTCAATGACATCAGCACTGGGAAGACAAATTACCTCTCCATCTCTCTCTTCAACCTCCTCAATTCAATATCCAGAACTGAACTGACTTCATAGCTATACCATTGTAAGACTGTATCATTCATCACCTGAGCTGGGAGAAGTTTGGGAACTTTATTTACTCACGTATATATGCATAGACTCTGCTAACCTGTTTGCCTTATCTTGTTTTACATCCCTTTATCACACAGTTACTAATAAAATAGTGCTTAAATCAGAAGACTCAGACTCCAGGTGTATCCATTTCTGCTGGTCCTTTTTAACCCCTTACGGGGTACCCTGGTTGCTAGGAGAGACGGTGATGGTAATCGTGAATGAGAGTTGGATTCAGGATGTCTCTTTCCGCCACCCAGCACCTTTCTTCCGGTCTGAATCCCTCCCAGTCCACTAGGTATTGCCAAACACCTCGAACAGTATGCGAGTCCAGGAGTCTTTTCACCATGAAGACATGTTTCCTCTCAATAAACCTGGGTGGTGGCGGGTCTGATGGTAGTGGGGCTAAGGGGCTGGTGCAGACAGGTTTTAATTTAGAGATGTGGAAGGTTGGGTTGATCTTTAGGGTCAAAGTTTAAGCTACTGGGTTTACTTTCCTCAGGATCTTAAATAGACCAATAAACTTGGGCACCAAATTTATAGATTCCACTTGGAGAAGTGAATAATGAGTAGACAGTCAGATCTGTTGTCCTGGCTGTAACATGGGTCACAGATTTCTCCCTCAGTTTACCTTGGTCTCTACACTCTGGGTAGAGGCCAGCAAAACCTCTCTTGCCCTCATCCATTTCTCCTTGCAGCGTTGGACAAAATCTTCTGCCACAGGGACCCCAACCTTGGCTTCTTGTTCCCATGTGCCAAGTGCTATAAGGTGCTGTGGCCGAGCTCTGTTCATATTAAATGATCACACCACTCTGCTGGTCTTTCCGAGATCAGGCACCTTAGGGCACGTTCTAAATCCTGGTTGGTCTGTTGGACTGTGGGTGAAACCCGGAGGAATGACTCACCCTATCAATTTACAGAAAGCCTTCTAGAACAGTGATGAAAATTGTGGACCATGATCCGACACCGTGTCCAGTGGGAATCTGTGGACCCTGAAGACCTGGGCTAGAGCAATCGCGGCTGTCTCCACTGCAGAAGGTAGCTTCTCCAAGGCAATAATGAACCTGCAGGCCTTCGAAAACCAATCGAAATTGCCGTAATGACCGACTTCCCCTTGGATGGCAGGAGATCCATGACAAAGTCCATGGAGATGTGTGCCTAATGTCTCTTCAGAATGGGTAGGGGATGGAGGAGCCCTGGAGGTTGGGTACGGTGCTCCTTACTCCAGACACACACCTTGCATGCCTGCACATACTGCTGAATTTCTCTCATCATTCCGGGCCACCAATACCTCCTCTTGGTAAACTTGAGGTTCCTGGCAATCGCTGACAGAATGGTCATTCTTGACGAAAGTCTCTACTGGAGTACCTGGGACCAGATGGAACTTGGGACAAACAGCCAACCTGGAGAACTTTTCACAGGAATCTCTCCTTGTGCTTGGGCCCTGTGAACAAGACCATCTATTCCCCAATAATTGGTTTTACCACCCTGACTTGGGGAAAAATGGTGGTAGGCTGCTCCTCTCATTCTGGTTCATCAAACTGGCGGGAGAGGGCATCTGGCTTCTGATTCTTAGATCCCAGTTGATAGGTCAGGATGAAATTAAACTGGCTATAAAACAAAGACCTGGCCTACCTACAATTCAGCCTCTTGGCCTCCTGCGTATAGGCCAGTTTCTTATGGTCAGTCCAAATGATAAAAGGGCTCTTGACATCATTCTTCCAAAGCTAACCTAACTGCAAGAAGCTCCCGATTTCCGAAGTCATAGTTACTCTCCACCAGCGGTAGCCGTCTGGAGAAAAATGTACACGGGTGTAGCTTGCAGTCCGAAAATGATCACTGAGTCAAGATGGCACCTACTCTGATGTCTGCCTCCACAATGGAGGGAAGGTCCAGTTTAGGAGAAACCAAGATGGGAGTGTTATGTACCCCCAGGGTTCATTTTTTTCAGTGGACTGTCACTTTAAAACACCAGGAAAATGAGACTGACTTTTGGGCACTGTTTGAGCTGCTCCAGAGAGCGAGAGAGAGAGGGAAGGGTGGAGTTATTTGATGGACAATTAATGTTATGGTTTCTCTGCAGCTTGTTTTGAATATACAAGGACAGTTACAGACACAGAAATACGTAGTTAGAGTCAAGATGGATTCAGTCAATGGAAGACATCAGTGAGTCAGTCACTGGTTTAAACTTTCAGTAGCCCAAAAGGGATGAGTTGAGATCGATCCAGAGTATTGATAAATGACTCTCACAAGTTTGCTGCAACTAGAAGAAGTTTGCAGGGAAGAGAAGAGTGGAGGGGAAGGTTTGAAACAGAAGAAACCTAGTGACAAAGAGATCACTGTTTGGACTCTCACTCTAAGTAGCCTGTGAGGGTGGGTTTGTTTCCATTCAGCTTCGAAAGTGTGATTGTCACTTAGTTAATCCACAGGAGTGGGTTCTCTGGTGAGGGGAAAAACCTTTGTGAATACCACATGTGGGCTTACCCTTTGTCTGGGTGTGGTATCTCACTGAAGAAAGGCACCCCTGTGGCAATCACTGTTGGAGTTATTTCATATGTCGTGGAACTGGATAAGTGCCCATCATGTTGTGTGTGTTTGGGGTAACATTGTGGAATCTACCAGTGTGTCAACCCTTGCCTGGGTGGTGGTTCCCTTGAAGACGGTCCCCTTTGTGATAAGCTACTGTTGGTGATAATCCATACGTGGATTCTGTTTGGGTATCCTGTGGCCACCACTTTGAGATGTCCCATAGCTGAATTCAGGTGTGGTACCACTTGTCTGGAAAGGATATTTGTTGAAGATCACTGTTGTTGATACTTCGTGTGTGGAGTGGAACAACTTTGGAGATAAAACCTACTGCTATTGTTATTTTGTATTGCTGTCGTGGAATCGGTAGAATATCGATGTAATTGCCTTCTCACAACATTCATCTTTGGATTACGAATATCTCACATTAATTAACCTGTGCAACTGAACTGAAATGTTCTTATGTACCACCGTAAGACTATATCACTTACCACTTGAGCTTGAATAAGTTTGGGAACTTTATTTACACCTATATATGCATAACACTGTTAACTCTTGATTTACCTGGTTTAAGTTGCTACATTACGTAGTTACTAGTAAAACAGTGTTTTGTTAACATCAAAACCAGACTCCAGGTGTGTTCTGTTGCTGCTGGTATTTTTACAGCATTGCGCGTACGTGACAGGAGCTATAGTAAACCACTGTTTAAGTTCTGCAAAAGCAGTCTTCGCTTCAGTAATCCAGAAAAAAGGGCCCATGGATTTCTTAATTAGTGCTGTCAGCAGAGCTGCCACTGAGCTGAACTTCTTAATGAACTTCTGGTAGAAGTTAGCAAACCCCAGGAATCATTGGACCTGTTTGATATTGGATGGTGGTGGCCAATCTCTGACTGCCTGGGTCTTGGTAGGGTCCATCTCAAGATTACCATTAAAGATGATGAAGCCCAAAAATGAAGCAGTCATCACATGAAACTCAGACTTCGCCAACTTGATGTAAAGTTCATGGCCACTTTAAAATGTCCCTGATGTGAGTGTTGTGCTCCTCCACAGACTCCATGGATATCATCGAAGTAGGGGAAGGCATACTTATGGAGCGTATCCTGCAGCAGGTCATTTATAAAGTCTTGGAAAATAGTGGGGCTGTTCGCAAGGCCAAAGGGCATAACCAAGTATTCATAGTACCCTGTTGGTGTAATGAATGCTGTCTTCCACTCATCACTCTCCGTGATATAGACCAGATTGTAGACACTCTGGAGGTCTAACTTTGTGATGGCCCTCACCCCTCAGAGCATCTTGAAAGCCACATTCATAAGAGGAAGGGGGTAGAGATTCTTGGCCATTATGTGGCTTAATCCCCTGTAATCAATGCATGGCCGCAGGCTCCCATCTTTCTTTTGTACAAAGAAGAAACCTGCACTGGCTGGAGAGATGGTGGGCCAAATGAAGCCCGTCGCAAGAGCTTCCTTTATATACTCCTCCATGGCGCTTCTCTCTGGGCATGAGAACATGTACAAATGATCCCGTGGAGGACAAGTACCAGGCAGCAGGTCTATGGCACGATTGTAGGGTCGGTGAGGTGGAATAGTTGAGGCCTTTCCCTTGCTGAAGGGATCTGTATGCTCCACGACCGCTGGACTAAGTGTGTAAATGTAGGAGGGGACTATGTTGAAAAATAAATGTGCTAAGTTTTCTAAAATTGACCTTCTACCTTAGGCCACAGATATATCAATCACCCCTTGTATAATGTTGCTGGTGCTGTCATAAATAGTGTGCACATGATGGTAGCAGAGACTTCAGAACTCTCACAGTCTTGTAAGCACTATACAAAATACTCTACTTATGCATCTATTTACTTTCAAGAGCTACCTGTCAATTTATAATGATTAAATTTCTTGATTCACGGATTCAGATATTTCTTATCTTGGTGGTAGTGCATTCCTGTACTTTTACATTTTTCCACAGCATCAATATGCAGTTTAGAAACTTTATGTCAGGGCATGATGGGATACAGGGAAAAGACAGGAGACTGGGTCCAAGGGGGATCAGCCATGATGAAATGACGGAGCAGAGGGTTTCAATGCACTACTAACGCTAATTTACTTACTGTGGTGAACTACGTGTGCCTGTCTGGACACGCCCCCTGATGACTGCTCCTGTGGCTCCTCCCACAGGCCCCTGTATAAAGGCGATCTGAGGCCTGATGCTCGGCCTCAGTCTCCAGGACGTAGTATGATGGTCACTCACTTCTGGTTCCTTCTTCCAGTCAATAAAAGCCGATATCTCGCCTTACGTCTCAGAGTGAGTTATTGATGGTGTATCACTTACATCACAGGTAGTTTATCCATGGTTGTGGGAAAATTGTCACTAACAGTTGAGCCAAGTTGCACAGTGGTGGAATGTATCAGTATCCAGTAAACATGAGCTGAATCAGTACAGAACATGAAATAATGCCATGCTCTTCATGGTGTGGTGAACTACATATACCTGTCTGGACACCCCCCCCCCCCCCCGCTGACTGCACAGACCTATAGACCGTGGCTCCTCCCATAGACCCCAGTATAAAGGCGATTGGAGGCACAGCCCCTTCCTCAGTCCAGGATGTTGTGCGGTGGTCACTTGCTGCTTGTGCTTTCTTCCAGCCAATAAAAGCCTACCTTAACCCATGTCTCAGAGTTATTGATGGTGCATCACATGGCTTCCCTTAAATGCTAACAAGAGTAATTGAGTTATATACAGTTTCACCAGAATGACATTGTGTTTTACCTTCCTGGCACAGTTCCTCCAACTGACTCACTTCAGAATCATCCTACTCCTTAGTTTTGCTTTAACCATAGAGACATGACTTCAGCCAGTGTACTGAGTCAGATTATTGTAATTCAAGTGCATGATCTAATTTGACATCACCACACAATACTACTTAACAAGGTAATCTGGTCTTTTACCTCATTATCATCTGTGCTACCTTACAATATTCAAATATCCCCTTTTCCTTTATTTTTACAGTAATGACAATATTTTTAAAGAACTTGGTTGTAAAATGCTTTAGAAAGACTTCAGGTAAAGAGCCATTGTGAAAAGATCAATTGGTGAAACTGAATTCTTAGAATCAGTAATTTTTGTGTAGGCATGTTTTTTACCTCTCTCCCTTTGCTCTGTTCCTTTTAAAGCACAACTCACAGTTTCTAGTTTTGACAAACAATTTTATCATTCATTTTGGATGTGAAGAGAATAAAATAAAGGATATCAGAATCAGGATTATTACTATCAACATATGCAATGAAATGGGTTGATTTGTAGCGGCAGTACAGTGGAAGACATAAAAATTATTATTATATGTTGCAACATATGGAAAACAGTGTTAAAGACAAATAATGAGGAAGTGTTCATGGGCCATTCAGAAATTTGCTGGTGGAGGGGTGGAAGCTGCTTTTAAAATGCTGAGTGGTTTTCGGGCTCCTGTTGGTAGTAATATGAAGAATGCATGTCCCAGATGGTGAGAGTTTTTAATGGTGAATGTTGTCTTCTTGAGGCACTGCCTCTTGAAGATGTCCTCAAAGGCTGGGTTGAGTTGTGCTCCTGATAGTTCTAACTGAGTCTACAACCCCCTCCAGCCTCTTGCAATCCTGTCCATTGTAGGTTCCATACCAAAATGTGATGCAACCAGTGAGATTGCTCTTCACCATTCATATATAGAAATTTGCAAGTCTTTGGAGAAATCCTAAATATCCTCAAACTTCAGATGAGGTAGATTGAGTAAGTTGTTAACACTGAAATAAAGGAATGGCCATGACCTACTTCCATTGCCGAACAGATACAAGGGTATGATTTTAAAAGGCAAACACGAGGAAATCTGCAGATGCTGGAAATTCAAGCAACATACACAAAATGCTGGTGGAACGCAGCAGGCCAGGCAGCATCTATAGGGAGAAGCAATGTTGACGTTTCGGGCCGAGACCCTTCGTCCGGACGTCAGGGTCCTGACGAAGGGTCTCGGCCCAGAACATCGACAGTGCTTCTCCCTATAGATGCTGCCTGGCCTGCTGCGTTCCACCAGCGTTTTGTGTGTGTTGCAAGGGTATGATTGGCTGTTTCCTGTCTCTGTATCTCAGGTCAAAGATCCTGAATCAGCACATTGACCAGAAAGGTTAACATCTTTTCTCTTTCTACAGATGCTGATTATTCCCAGTGTATTATAAGGCCATTAGATATAGGAGTGGCATTAGGCCATTCAGCCCATAGAGTCTGCTCTGCCATTCAACCATGACTGATTGATATCCCTCTCAACCCCATTCTCCTGCCTTCTCCCCATAACGAGCACAGTGGTTAGAGGGGAGCAGATGGACGTTATTTATTTAGATTTCCAGAGGCATTCGATAAAGTGCTGCATAAAAGACTTATCCCTAAGATAATGATGCATAGAGTTGGGGGTGATGTATTAGCATGGAAAGTGGATTGGTTAACCAATAGAAAGCAGAGAGTTGGGATACATGGGTGTTACTCTGGTTGGCAATCAGTGGTGAGCAGTGTCTCGCAGGGGTCAGTGCTGGGCCCGCAACTGTTTACCATATACATTAATGATCTGGAAGAGGAGAACTGAGTGTCGTGTATCTAAGTTTGCTGATGATACTAGATTGAATGAAAAAGCAAATTGTGCAGAAGATACGGAGAGCCTGCAGAGAGATATAAGTAGGTTAAGTGAGTTGACGAGGGTCTGATAGATGGAGTACAATGTTGGTAAATGCAAGGTCATCCACTTTGGAAGGAAAAAAGAAAGAGCAAATTATTAATAAAGTGGTAAAAAAATTGCAGCATGCTGCTCCGCAGGGGGACTTGGGAGTGCTTGTGCACGAATCACAACAGGTTGGTTTGCAGATACAGCAGGCTAGTAAGAAGGCAAATGGAATGTTGGCCTTCATTGCTAGAGGAATTGAATTTAAAAGCGGGGGGGCGGGGGTCATGCTGCAACTGTACAAGGTACTGGTGAGGCCGCACCTGGAGTACTGCGTGCAGTTCTGGTTTCCTTACATGAGGAAGGATATACTGGCTTTGGAGGCAGTGCAGAGGAGGTTCACCAGGTTGATTCCAGAGATGAGGTGGCCAGACTATGAGGAAAGGTTGAGTTGCCTGTGACTGTACTCACTGGAATTCAGTAGAATGAGAGGAGATCTTATAGAAACATATAAAATTATGAAAGGGATAGATAAGGTAGAGGCAGGAAAGTTGTTTCCACTGGTAGGTGAGATTAGAACTAGGGGACATAGCCTCAAGATTCAAAGGAGTAGATTTAGGACTGAGATGAGCAAGAACTGCTTTTCCCAGACAGTGGTGAATCTGTGGAATTCTCTGCCCAATGAAGCAGTGGAGGCTACCTCAGTAAATATATTTAGACAAGGTTGGATAGATTTTTGCATAGTGGGGAATTAAGGGTTATGGGGAGAAGGCAGGTAGGTGAAGATGAATCCATGGCCAGATCAGCCATGATCTTATTCAATGGCGGAGCAGGCTTAACGCGCAGATGGCCTACTCCAGCTCCTATTTCTTATGTTCTTACAACCTTTGACACCCTTTCTAATCAAGAGCCTATCAACCTCCAATTTTAATATACCAAATGACTTGGCCTCCAAAGCAGTCCGTGGCAATAAATTCCACAGATTCACTACCCTCTAGCTAAATAAATTCCTCCTCATCTCTGTTCTATAGGGATGTCCTTCTATTCTGTGGCTATGCCCTCTGGTCCCAGACTGCCCCACTATAGGAAACATCCTCTCCACATCTACTCTATCTAGGCCTTTCGATATTTGATAGGTTTGAATTATGTTCCCCCCATTCTTCTAAACCGGGGGTCGGCAACCTGCGGCTCCCGAGCCATTTGTGGCTCTTTCACCTCTGTGCTGCGGCTCCCTGTGGCTTTGGGAAATAATTGGTCAGTATTTAATTAAAATGTATTTTATGTTAGTTTGTTAGCTTTTGAAATGTAATTATGGTGATCTTGTACATTTCCTGCCACATCCGAAACGGCTCACAATTAGCCGGCATTCCGGCTAAGGGAGATAGCCTACGGGGGTTTGTGAGTACGCGTCTTTTGCAGCATCTGCGTCCATGGGGGCTGGGTTGAGGGAGGCTTAAAAGCAAGGCTGTTTAGTTCGAATAAAGCTATCTTTGACTGCAGTTTACTGACACCGCTACAACGTGTTTTTATCGCTGGCTGTCCAGACGGAAGGTGCTGAAACGCTTTGTCGCGTGTCTGGAAGAAGTGAAAACTTTCCTGGGCAGCAAAGGGCTCACCTTTCCTGAGCTGGAACAGCCAGAGTGGCTGGAAAAGCTACACTTCATGGTAGACATGACAGCGCACCTGAACACGCTGAACACAGCTCTTCAGGGGAAAGGACGTACAGCCCTGCACACGTTGGAGGATGTTTTGGCATTCGAGCGCAAGTTGACAGTGCTTGCCAGAGATTTACAGAAAGGCACTTTGTCTCACTTCCCCAATTTGAGAGAGTTCAAACAAGGTCACGACATGATAATTTCGGAGTATTTACATTCTGCAATCATCGCAATGCAAACATCGTTTGGGAAACGCTTCTGTGAGTTCAGAGAGGAAAAAAACACATTATCCTTCCCGGTCACTCCCTTAAGCATCGATCCTTCCCTACTGAATACGACTGCATTGGCAGGTGTGAGTCAACCTGATCTTGAGATGGAACTGGCCGACATAGCCGACAAAGACATATGGGTGTCCAAGTTTAGACGCTTGACAGCAGACCTTGAAGATGTTGCCCGTCAGAAGGCCGTTCTTGCTCAGAAACACAAATGGAGTGATATTGAAAACCTCACAGATGACAGCTTGCGATCCTGTGTAAAGATGAAGGTGACATCATACAGCCCTGATGTGCAGACGCTGTGCGCTGAGGTCCAGGAGCAGAAATCCCATTAACCAAGTATGATAAATATTTTAATTGCCTATTATTTTACTTATATTCATATTTTTTCATAGTTCAGTGAAATAGTCCTTTCATTTTTCAGGATGACAGCTGGCTGACGTTATTTTTGGTTTGCTGCTGGCGGAAAATTTAAGTTCGGCGTTTTTCATAAATACAAGAAGGACTCAAATAGACATTGAATATTTTACTTAAAAGTAACTTTCAACCCAACGTCTTTTTTTCGGAGTTCAAAATGTTTTTGTTGCATGCAGAAATGTAATTTCGTTTTCTCTGCAGGAGTTCATCAATTTCATAAATGCAACACATTATAGTTTGTTTATACATAGCATAAAGGCAAAAAAAAACGTTGTATGCAGTGTTATTTCATTTTAAATGTCAAACGGGTTTTGCGGCTCCCAGTGTTTTCTTTTCTGTGGGAAACGGGTCCAAGTGGCTCTTTCAGTGGTAAAGGTTGCTGACCCCTGTTCTAAACTCTAGTGAGCACAGACCCAGAGCCATCAAACACTCCTCACAGGTTAACCCTTTCATTCCTGGAATCTCGTGAACAACACCCCCACCCCTGGAACCCTCTCCAGTGCCAACATGTCTTTTCTTTTCTTAGATAAAGGGCTCAAAATTGCTCTGGATACTCCAAGTGCGGTCTGAGTAACGTCTTATAAAGCTTCAGCATCACATCAAAACCACTACAGTTTCTGCAGATGCGGAGTCAGATGAAGGGTCTTGGCCTAAATCATCCACTGTTAATTTATTTTTATAGATGCTGCCTGACCTGCTGAGTTCCTCCAGCATTTTCAATGTTGTTAAGCATTGCATCCTTGCTTTTAAAATTCTTGTCCTCTCAAAATTGATTCTAACATTACTCTTGCCTTCCTTATCACTGCCTCAGCCTGCAAGGAACCCTTAGGGAATCTGCAACAGAACTCCTAAGTCCCTTTACACTTCTGATTTCTGAACTTTTTTCCCCATTTAGAGGATAATCTATGCCTTTACTCCTGCTACCAAAGTGCACGATCATACACGTCACTACACTATATTCCAACCTTACTTCTTCGCCCATTCTCCTAATCTGTCTAAGTCCTTCTGCAGACTCCCCACTTCCTCAACACTACCTGCCCCTCCACTTATCTTGGCATCATCCACAAACTTCGCCATATATTGTCTCAATTTCATATTTTCTTCGATGTTTCTGTTATATTTGACATATATTAGACCCAACCTGATCTGTTTTGAATTTTAGGATTACAGTATCCAAATAAATTTGTTTTTTGATAAAACCCCATTAAAAAAAATCAGGATATTTACAATCCAACTACCTGTAATTTAATCGAATCCCGCAATCCAGGACAAAATTCGGTCTCTCGCCAGTTGATGGCGTGTCAAGTCCACCCCCATTGCCACCAGGTTCCTCCAACGGTTTGAATCATGGGAACCCTTTCCACTGGACTTTGCTCTTGTTCAAACCTCAATTGCGAAAGCTTGGTGGAAGTTGCAAGAGTTTTCTTCTGACTCGGAAACCAGATGTAAGTTTTAAAAAATTGGGGTAAATGATAAATTACAAAAGACATAAGCAACTGCCTTCCTGTTGATATGTGATTTCACCTGTCTCAGGTGAAAAGGACTGGGAATTATTTTTTTATATATAACTAAGCGTTTGAGACGAAAGTTAAGCTGCAAAATGGGATGTCGATGTTTAATGTTGTGGAGACGCTGCCCAGCGTGACCAGCGCTCGTCCTCCCCGAGCTCTTGGCCGTTGGGTTGGCATCGCGTGCCCGGCCGTTGGTGCCACTAGGCGAGGGGTAGGGCAGGGCACTGGGTGGAGATTTGGGCGGAAGACGGCTTCATTCGACGATACCGACGCGGATAGCCGTAACCTGAGGGAGATCACAGCGTTTCTGACTGAAATGTTACACCACTTTACCGATCGGTTTGGTAAGTAGCTGTACTAAGTAGCTATAGCGACGCTTTACTTCCAAATGTTTGACACGGCCAACCAAGTTTAGTGCTGGGCTGGAGGGACTTCTACCGAGCTACTACTGCCTGTGTATTTCTTCTGCTGTGGTCAGTCAGCTTCCAGTGTTTGGATTGGTCTGACAGTTGTACTGAGATATGCAATAGTAGACGTGGACCCATTTAGTTGTGACTTATTTGACCAACCACTCGCCACCAAATCAAAAATTTATGGGTTCAGGACCATTCCAGGAGGTTTGAACGCAAAAGAAAATCCAGCTGAGATTCCAGTGCGCGACAGAGTGGGTGTGTTACATTATCAAAGATGTTCCTGTTCTAATAAAATACTGAATTGTCTTGTTCTGTCAGATAAATTAGAAAGTTTCTAGGGGCACAAAATTGACAAAGTTTGATGACTCTATACTGCTGACATGCAAAAACAATTAAGCTAGACTTTTCTTGCATTGTCCTATCTATCACCACTACAATCTGTGGTAGTGAACCTAGACTTTTCCAAAAAATGTTTTCACTTGTGTCACCTTTTGTTCTTTTGCCAATCACCTTCGCTCTTTATCCTTTGATTCTTGGCCACTCTGTTGATGGGAATAATTTCTACTTGGCTAGTCTAACATACATTTAAATAACTGTCAGAGAACCTTGTGACTTCTTTCCCAGTAAGTTTTGTTTCTCCAGTCTACCACATAAGGCAGAAAGAGACTCACTTGACATTGAACTAGTTTTGGTAAATCTAAAAGGCACCTGCCTGCCTGTGGCACCTTTCAATGCTTTATGAAAATCCAAATACACACTAGATCTATAGAATGTGCTTTTGTAGAATTTGCTTTCTAGATCCTGGAGAAGACTCAAACTAATTTTTCTAAATTGATTTATCTTTAATAAAACCACATTGATTTATTGTATTAAGCTTTTCTAAATCACCAACGAGTTCTTCCATGATAATAGACCCCAGCACATTGGTAGCAATACGTAGGAAGGAAATTAGGCAAATTGGACGCATGATATCTTTGACATATCGGTTGAAGGAGAATCCTAGTAGCAAATGGATAACCAGGGAGAGATTGTAGGGACTTTGAGCTGCAAGAGATGCATGAAGTTTTAAGTGGATACAGTACTTCTCCTTGTATTTACTGTAGAGAAAGTAACAACACAGTAGCACAGCAGTATAAGGCTTTACACCGCCAGTAATCACAAGATTGAGTTTCAACTGCCGCTGTCTGTAAAGGGTTTGTATGTTCTCCCCATGACTGCATGAGTTTCTTCACACATTCCAAAGATACGGGTAAGGGTTAGTAAGTTGTAGGCGTGCAATATTGGCACCAAAAGGATGGTGAAGCTTGCACGCTGTCCCCTGCACATCCTTGGTCTGTGATGGTCATTGATGCAACTAACACATTTCACTGTATGTTTAAGGTAGCACTGTAGCCTAGCAGTTAGCAAAACACTATTATAGCACCAGCAGCTCAGATTCAATTCTGCCGCTGTCTCTAAGGAGTTTGTACATTCTCCCTGTGACCATGTGAGTTTCCTCCGGGTGCTCTAGTTTCCTTTCACACTCCAAAGATATATGGGTGGTAGGTTAATTGGTCACATGAGTATAATTGGGCAGTGCAGAACAGGCTTGTTGGGCTGTAAATAGAAAGTGATAAAAATTAGGGACTTTACGGAAGTGATGCCTGGGAATATATTAATTATGTGAAAATGGAAGTATTAGCAATGTTGAGGTGCATAAAGATGGATAAACCCATGGGTCCTGATCAAATGCCCCCTAAGCCATTATAGGAAGCAAAGAAAGAAATTGTTGAGGCTCTGGCAGAGATTTTTGAACCTTCCCTAGCTATAGTACATGCGAGATACTAGAAAATTGGAAGGTGGTTAATGTTATGCTTTTTTATTTAAAAAGGACTGCAGGGACGAGCCAGTATTCTTCAGGCTGGTAACCCTAACTTCCATAGTGGAAAAGTTACTAGAGGATATCTGAAAGATGTGATCTATCTGCACTTGGAAAGACAAAGAGCTGATTAGGGATAGTCAGCATCCTTTTGTGTGTGGGAAGTCATGCCACTCAAATTTGCTTGAGTATTTTGAGGAGGAAATAAGGGCAGTACAGTAGATGTTGTCTACTTGGACTTTAGCAAGGATTTTGATAATATCTGGCATCATACGCTGGCTCTGAAGGGGAGATCACTGGACAGTTTACACTGGACAATTGGATATAAAATTGATTTGGTCATAGTGGATGGCTGTTTTTTTTCAACTGGAGGCCCATAAACAGCAGTGTACCTACTCCTGCTGCTTGGATTTCCAACATCTGCAGAGTTCCTTTGTTTTTGCTATTTCTTATGTTCTTATTTTTGTAGAAGCTCAGTTGTTGCCTTTTACCCGAGACTACTACTGCAAAAGTAGTGCTTCTGTTAGCATGTCAGACAGTATGGAAACAAGCTTCATGGCCCACTGAATCCAAAGATGAAAGTACATTTATTATCAAAGTACATATATGACAACATATACAACCCTGAGATTCATTTTCATATTCAATAAATTCAATAACCATAATAGAATTAATGAAAGACTGTACCAACAGGGTGGACAACCAGAGTACTAGAAACAACAAACTGTGCAAAAAGACAATACAAAAAGAAAGCAAAAAAAAAAGCAATAAATATGGAGAATATGAGATGAAGAGTCTTTGAAAGTGAGTCCATAAGTTGTGGGAACAGTTCAGTGAAGGGGTGAGTGAAGGTGAGTGAAGTTATCCCTACTGGTTCGAGAGCCTGGTGGTTGAGGGGTAATAACTGTTCCTGAACCTGATGGTATGGGTCCTAAGGCTCCTGTACCTCCTTCCAGATGGCAGCAGTGAGAAGAGAACATGGCCAGGGTATTGGGGGTGGTGGTGGTGTCCTTGATAATGGATGCTGCTTTCCAGCGACAGTATTCTGTATAGATGTGCTCAATGGTGGAATGGGCTTTAACCATGATGGACTGGCTGTATCCACTACTTTTAGTTGGCTTTTCCATACAAAGGCATTGGTGTTTCCAAACCAGGCTGTGACGCAATTAGTTACTCTCCAACTAGTCAGGACGAAGGGTCTCAGCCCAAAACGTCGACAGTGCTTCTTCCTATAGATGCTGCCTGGCCAGCTGTGTTCCAGCAGCATTTTGTGTGTGTTGTCCTTATAATGCTCTGGCTGTTCATTAGTGATGAGACCTGGGTAGTGGCAGGAAGTTCAGTAGTCTCACGGCCTGTGCGAGGAAGCTATTTCTCATCTTAACTGTAACTGTCCTAATGCTGTGGTAGCTCCTGCCTGATGGTAGGGCGTCAAAGAGATTGTGGGATGGATGGGAGGGATCCTTGACAAAGCTAAGGGCTCTGCATACACAGTGCTCCTCATAAATAATGCAGATGGGTGGAAGAGAGACTCCAAATATCCTCTCAGCAGTCCTTGCAACAGACTTCACACAGACTAAAGTTCTGCAGGTTAGGCTAATGAATGAACCATGTTGTTAGTTTAGATGTAATTGTGGAATTCGCAGCAGTGGCACCAGATAGCAAACTGGAGTAGAATTTCCCTCAGTGATCCTCACCAGAGAAGAACTGAGCACAATTAACTTAAAGTATTGTGAATCTGAGGCTTTCCAAACTGTTCTGTAGTAAATACACAATGGGAGTACTGAGTTTTTAAAAAACTTTACTGCAAAAGAATGCCAATTTCGCTGACCTGGTAAATTTATACTATCTTTCAGCTCCTCCACTTGCCCAAAACCTTGATTTTACTCTAGACTGTAATTTATTTATTTACTTATTTATTTTTCTTCTGTATTATGTTGAACATTGAACTGCTGCTGCTAAGTTAACAAATTCCATGACTCATGCCGGTAATAATAAATCTGATTCTGATTCTCTGTTCATAGGAACAAATTCTGACCATTGCTCTGACTGATTACATCACATCTTTGACTTTTGTCCTATATTTCTTCTGGATTTTGCTTTCTTTTTGTGTGTACATGATTTGTGTATATCAGGCCAAAGAGTAAAATAACTTTTAACTGTGAGCATTTAAAACTCTTAAACTCCAATTTGAAAAGAGCATTTCTATTGTAGAAGTGGAACTTCTCTAACAAATAGCTTTGGTTGTTAAACCTAGATTTGCAAAAGAATGCTGTTTTCTGGATTTCAGTTTGGCATTCAACACTATTGTCTCACAGACCCTGGTAAGCAAACTCCTACTCCACAATGTAAATCTACACTGTGCATCTCTGTGTTGGACTATCTAACCAACAGACCTCAGATAATCAGGATGCACAATTGCTCCTCCCTCTCCATCATCCTCAACATGGTTCCCTTCCAACCCCCCCACCAGGGCGGTGTGCTGAGCCCACTGCTGTACACTCTGCTCACACATGACTGCACGGCCAAACACCTGACTAATCACATTGTCAAGTTTTCCAATGACACAACAGTGGTGGGGTTTACCAACAACAATGATGAGATGGCCAAAAGAGAGGCAGTGGAAGAGCTCGAGGACTGCTGCCAAGCAAATAACCTTTTCCTCAATGTCAACAAGACAAAAGGAGATGGTCATCAATTTCAGGAGAACCTGCACCATTCACACCCCTCTTTACATCGTGGCACAGCAGTGGAAACTCCGGAGTCCATATTTTACACGACCTCTGATGGTCCCTCAACACATTGCACAAAATCAAGGATGCTCTCTAATGCCTCTACTTTCTGAGGAGGCTGAAGAGCACTGGACTAAGCACATTAATACTCATGTCCTTCTACAGATGCTTAGTAGAGAGCATCCTAACAGGCTGCTTCATTGCTTGGTATGCAAACTGCACTGCGGCAGACTAGAAAGCTCTGCAATGGGTAGTCAAAACTGTCCAATGTATCACCGGCACCAGACCTACTCACCATCAAGGACATACATACAGAAAAGTGTTAGGAAAAGGCCAGCAATATCCTGAAGGATCCCACCCACCTTACTCATGGACTGTTTGTCCCACTTTCACCAGGGTGGAAACAACATACCACCAGGTTCAGAAATAGTTACTTCCCCAAGCAGTAATACTGATCAACACTTCCACTTCCACCCACTAACTGACCCACAACCACAACATTATCATTTCCTGTCAGTAATCTTATGTACAGAGACTCCTGTACCTAGCCAATCTATATACAGTTTATAAGTTATCTTATATATTTATCTTTATTTATTAGTATGTTCTTTATCTTATTGTGTTTTAATTTGTGCTGTATTGGATCTGGAGTAATAATGATTTTGTTCTCCTTTATACTTCTGAGCTGGAAGTTACATTAAACAATCTTGAATCTTGAAGAGGTACTGATATTTGTAAATTGTTCGTTTCAACCATGAAATAATTCCTCAACTTAAATCTTCATTTATATGTCACATTTTGGAGCTTATTAACTGACTTAACTCTGGCAAGTTGAGTAGTAGAATGGGAATGTCTAAAAAAAAGGAGGCCCTCATTATGTATTTATGTCAGTAAATTGGAATACTACGCCCAGCCACAGTAATTGAATGTGAAGCTGCAGGGTCTGTAAAAGTTTCATTTGGTGCAGAGAAATTAACAGCAAATAGACTTCTTGGTGTAGTGAAAAAAATTATCTGAAATTTAGATTAACAACCATTTGAAATCTGTAAGTCTCATTGGGAGTGAGTCACTGTTTGATGTAATGTGAGAAAGTGACATCTTACCAGGTGGGAGCCACTTGAAAACAGCAAGTCCTGTCAAGAGTGAATCATTATTTGAGCCAGTAAAAAGAAAGGAGGTGTAAGTAGACTGACCATTGGTGGAATGGCCATTGTGTGAGTGA
This sequence comes from Hypanus sabinus, assembly GCF_030144855.1. Lineage (NCBI taxonomy): Eukaryota > Metazoa > Chordata > Chondrichthyes > Myliobatiformes > Dasyatidae > Hypanus > Hypanus sabinus. Next base: position 23,350,733 of record NC_082721.1, read on the forward strand.
GGTAGTGTTATAGTGGTTTGGCTTTGCCTCAGCACGTTTGGGCAAGAACAGGGTTTGGCAAGCACAGACAAAGGCTCTAATTTAGTTTCTACTATTTTTCCCTCTTCTAGTAACAGCTAGTGCACTGAGAATGAGTCTTGAGTAAGTGGTATGCTTCTTGTGTGAGATTGGGAATTTTGGGAGATCCCTCGTCCCCCTGATCACTACACCTGCATGAAGTGCACCCAGCTGCAGCTCCTTAGAAACTGTTAAGAAACTGGAACTGCAGCTTGATGATGTTCAGCTCACACAGGAGAATGAGCTACAGAGAGGTAGTCACCCTTAGTTTACAGGAGGTAGGTACCTGGGTGACTGTCAAGAGAGGGAAAGAGAATCCCCGTGGCCATTCCACTTAATAATAAGTATACTGCTTTAAATACTGTTGGAGTGGACCACCTACCAGGGAGAAGCGACAGCGAACAGGTCTCTGGCCCTGAGTTTGGTCTGTGGCTCAGAAGGGAGTGTTGGGGGGGAGGGGGTGGAGAAGAAGAGGTGAGCTGTAGTGATATGGGATTTGTTGGTTAAGGAAACAGAAAACAGGTTCTGTGATGAGAGTGAGACTCTCAGATGGTTTATTGCCTCCCAGGTGCCAGGGTCAGGGACATCTTGGATGGAGACAACAGGGTTCTTAAGTGGGAGAATGAACAGCCAGAGGTCATGGTCCATGTTGATACCAATGACGTGGACAGGATGGGTAACGGGGTCCTGCAAAGTGAGTTCAGGGAGTTAGGTGCTAAGTTATAAAGGACAGGACTTCCACAGTTGTGATCTCAGAATTGTTACCTGTGCCACATGATAGTGAGGCCAGAAGCAGGAAGATCATATTCTTTAACACATGGCTAAGGAGTTGGTGTAGGAGGGAGGGTTTCAGATTTTTGGATCATTAGGCTCTCTTTCAGGGAAAGTGGGTTATATACAGAAGGGACAGTTTGTAGCTGAATTGGAAGGAGACTGATATTCTTGGGAGAAAGTTTGCTAACGATGCACAGGCGGCTTTAAAGTAAGGTTACAGAAGGTTGGGAACCAGAGCATCAGGATAGATATGGAGTGGTTCAGAAGAAAGATGTCATTAAGTCTACAAGGTCAGGAATCATAAGGTTGAGCATGGTGGCACAAATGTTCTGAGCTGCATGTATTTCAATGAAAGGAGTATTGGAAAGGCGGATGAGCTTAGACTATGGATCAGCATGTGGAGTTATTGTAGTTATAAGTGAGACTTGGTTGCAGGAAGGGCAGGACTGGCAGCTCAGTGTTCCAGGGTTCCACTGTTTTAGATGTAATAGAGTGGGAGGGATTAAAAGGGGAGGAGTGGTATTACTAGTCAGGGGAAATGTCATGGCAGTGCTCAGGCAGGACAGACTGGAGAGTTCATCTAGTGAAGGTAGAGTTGAAGAATAAGAAAGGTATGACCATATTAATGGAATTATATTATAGCCTGCCCAACTGTCCATAGGATCTGGAGCAGCAAATTTGTAGAGAGATTGCAGACTGTTGTAAGAAACTAAAGGCTGTGATAGCAGGTGATTTTAGCTTTCCACTGTTACGAATGTGCCACAACTCTGAGGGGCCGAAGGGTACAAAATAGCCCCCTCCTTTTTGAGAATCGCACGATCACTATTAAGTCAGTTCAGGAGACCCAGGAAATGAGAGAAAGACATGCAGAATCCTCAAAGAGTTTGGAATGTGTCCTGGCCTCCGAAAGGCGGAACCATTGATAACGGCTATTGTCTCTTGGAGACGGAATTGTGTATTGGATACTGTACGATTCTTCAAAGCCCCCAGGCAATGAACCGGGGGGGAGGGGGGTTGATGGAGGGATTGCATCATCCCAATCTGATTGACATCTGAGACCCTGTGAGTCAGGATAAAAGAGGGTCTGTGGGAACAGCCCCTCAGACGCACCAGAAGAAATGCTAGAATTCCTGTAACAGCGTAATAGTGAAGCCGGTGGAAAAAGCCCACATGTGTCCCTTTCCATTTGCCTTGGAATCGGTGGGTCTTGCCACGGAAGCACAGCTTTAGCTAACAACAACAGGGAAATCAGTCCCCCAACGACTCTCGAAGGATTGACCTCATAAAAGGAATGGGCAAGTTTAACTCTCTCTCTTGACTCCAACCAAAGGCTGCAGCCTGCAGCTTGAATGAACTAAAGTGACTTTTATATTTCCATTGGACAATACATTATCCCTTAGACAACGATAGAGCTATTTCTTATTGATTATTATTATACCCGCGCTTTTAGATTTAGTATTGACGACGTATATTTGTATGTTTGCATTGATATTATTTTTGTGTATTTTATCAATAAATACTGTTAAAAATAGTACCATCAGACTTCAACGGACTTCTCTATCTTTGCTAGTAAGTGACCCAGTTACGGGGTACGTAACACCACATATGCCCATACCGTAAAAGGGCTGGAAGGGAAAAGAGTTTGTCAAGTGTGTTCAGGAAAGTTTCCTTAATTGTAACGTAGAAGTCCCAGTGAGGGAGAGTGCGATATTAGAGTTCCTTTTAGGGAATGAGACAGGGCCAACAGCAGAAGTTTGTGCAGTGAAACACTTTGCATGTAGTGGCCATAATGCCATTAGTTTCAATGTAGTTATGGGGGGAATAAAATAGATCTGGTCCTCAGGTTGAGATTCTAAATTGGAGAAAGGCCAATTTTGATGGTATCAGAAAGGATCTGGCAAGTGTGGATTGGGAGTAAAAACAAAGTGCACTGCAGATGCTGTGGTCAAATCAAGACGTACAAACAAGCTGGATGAACTCAACAGGTCGGGCAGCATCCGTTGAAAGGAGCAGTCAATGTTTCGGGTCAAAACCGAAGGGCTTCGACCCGAAACGTTGACTGCTCCTTTCAACAGATGCTGCTTGACCTGCTGGGTTCATCCAGCTTTTTTGTACATGGATTAGGAGTGTTGGCTGATAGCTTTGGGCCTGTACTCACTGGAATTCAGAAGAATGGGGAGGGGGATCTCATTGAAACCTATCGATGTTGAAAGGATGTTTCCTATGGTGGGGGAGTCTAAGACCAGAGGTCACAGCCTCAAAATAGAGGGACATCCATTTAGAACTGAGATGAAGAAGAATTTCTTTAGCCATAGAGTGGTGTATCTGTAGAATTTGTTGCCTCAGGTGGCTCTGGTGACCAAGTAATTGGGTATTTTTAAGGCAAAGGTTGGTAGATTCTTGATTAGTCAGGGCATGAAGGGATATGGAGGGAAAGTAGGAAACTGGGGCAGAGAGGCAAATGGATCAGCTGTGATGAAATGATGGAGCTGACTTGATGGGCCAAGTGACCTAAATCTGCACCTATATCTTGTCTTATGGTTTTCTGGCAAAGGTATACTTGGTAAATGTGAGTCCTTATACAGTGAAATATTGAGAGTGCAGAATTTGTATGTTCCTGTCAGAATAAAATGCAAGGAAAGCAGGAACCTTGGTTTCCGAGAGATGTTGAGGCCTGTTTGAGGAAAAGGAGGCACACGGCAGGTATAAGCAGGCAAGAGCCAATAAGGCACTTGAATATAAGTAATACAAGAGAACTCTTAAGAAATAAATCAGGAGCACTAAAAGAAGATATGAGTTTGTTTGAACATATAAGGTGAAGATGAATTTTAAAGGCTTATACAGATATATTAAGAACAAAAGAATAGCAAGGGACAAAATTCTTTCTCTGGAAGATCAGAGTGGTAATCTACACATGGAGCCAAAAGAGATGGGAAAGATCTTAAATGGATTTTTTGCATTTGCATTTACTCAGAACATGGACACAGAGTCTATAGATGTGAGGTAATGCAGCACTGAGTTTTATAGACCCTATACAGATCACAGAGGAGGAGGTGTTTGCTGTCTTAGGGCAAATTAGAGTGGATAAAACCCCAGTGCCTAATAAAATGTTTACTCGGTTCCTGGGAGGCTACTGTAGCAACTGCAGGGGCCCTATCAGAGATATTTAAAACATCCTTAGTCACAGATTAAGGAGAATTACAGGATAGATAATGTTGTTTCATTGTTTAAGAAAGGCTTTAAAATAAGACAGGAAATTATAGGCCAGTGTGCCTGATATCAGTAGTGAGAACGTTTTTGGAAGATATTCTTAGGGAGCAAAGACAGTATATAAGTAATTAGATAGGCAGGGATTGATTAGGGATAGTCAACTTGGCTTTGTGTGTGGTAAGCTGTGTCTAATCAATCTTATAGAGATTTTTGAGGACTTTACCAGGAAAGTTGATGAAGGCAAAGCAGTGGATATTAACATGGTCCAGCATGGAAGGTTGGTCAAGAAGGTTCAGTCACTTGGCATTCAAGATGAGGTAGTAAATTGGATTAGACATTGGCTTCACAGAAGATGCTAGGGAGTGATTGTAGTTGGTTGCCTCTCTGACTGGAGGCCTGTGAATGGTGGTGTGCCACAGTGGTCACTGCTGGGCCCATTGTTGTTTGTCATCTATTTCATTGATATGAATGATAATGTGGTAAACTGGATCAGCAAATTTGCAGATGACACCAAGATTGGGGGAGTAGTGGATAGTAAGGAAGACTATCAAAGCTTGCAGTGAGATCTGGACCAGCTGGAAAAATGGGCTGAAAAGTGGCAGATGGAATTTAACGCAGACATGCATGAGGTGTTGCACTTAGGGAGGATCTTACATGGTGACTGGTAGGGTACTGAGGAGTGCAGTAGAACAAAGGGATCTGGGAATAGAGATCCATAATTCCTTGAAAGTGGTGTTACATGTAGAAAGGGTCATAATGCTTGTGGCATATTGGCCTTTCTAGATCAATGTATTGAGTGCAGGAGTTGGGATGTAATGTTGAAATTTTATAAGACATTGGTGAGGCCTAATTTGGAGTTATATGTGCAGTTTTGGTCATCTACCTACAGGAAAGATGAAAATAAGACTGAAAGTGCACAGAGAAAATTTACAAGGATGTTGCCTGGACTTGAGGACCTGAGTTAAAGGAAGATTGAGGAGATATTTGATAGAGTTATACAAAGTTATGAGGGGCACAGAGAGGGTGAATGCAAGCTTTTTCCATTGAGGTTGGGTGAGATTACAACTAGAGGTCATAGGTTAAGGGTGAAAGATAAAATGTTTAAGGGGAACATGAGGGGGAACTTCTTCACTCAGAGGGTGTTGAAGGTGTGGAACGAGCTGGATGCAGGTTTGGATAGGAGAAATTTGAATAGGTACATGGATTGGAGAGGTATGGAGGGTTACGGTCCAGGTGAAGGTTAATGAGTCTAGACAGATTAATGGTTTAGCACAGGCTAGATGGGCCAAAGGCCCTGTATCTGTAGTGTAGTGTTCTATAACTCTATGATTGTATGAAATCAATTAATATTTAGGTTCTTACATGATGAAAACTCTCGTATTTTTTGTTCTGCAGGAAAATGAATTCTACTGTTGAAGCTAAAACACAGTTTCATTTTTATATTCTGGCATCAATAACCTTTTTTGCCCACAATCTTGGGATAAAACTGTATTGTTAAGACCTGAGCTGAGCTTTAAATGCATACTCTTTTCATTTTCTTTAACGTTGTGTTCACTAATCTGTTGCCAAATACCCTTGTGTATCTTTGTTATCTCCAGATTAGATTTCAGTAAAATGTCCTTTATGATCCATATTGATAAAAACATTATTTAATGAAAGTGCCTTTTTCATTTGGTATTTTAGGTTTACAGATTAAAATTCAGTATAATATGAAAATTAATGTTACCATAATTTACAGACTGCTGAATAATTTCTTTATTTCCTTATACATTGTCCTCCTTACCTGCTTTTTCTGAGATGTACATTACTTCAGTTATTGCGCATTTCTGAAAATGAGAAACATCTTGTTGCACTCCCAGCATTATTCATTACCTGTTTTGACTCTTTATCCAAACTATTTTATAAGCAGTTCTGTGCAACAGAAATACACTGCTAATACCCTTCCTTGGTACAGTAGTGGTGGAGTATTTCACAAACACTTCAATGCAACCTGACCTTGGCTGTGGTTACTCTGCCAATTAAAATCCTAATAAACACTGACTTGCTGTTCGAAAAAAATATATGAAAGGAAACCAAATAAGATTGAAACCCTACAAGATTAGCCATTAAAGATGTCAGATTTCCAACATTATTAAATTCTCCAAGGCTTGAGTAAGTTGAGATACTGCAAAACCAGTCTGAGTACCCTTTGCACTGTTTATCATTTTTAAATCAAATTGTGTGGTGTGCTATCTGATGTTAATAACACCAATCTGTGTAACGTCATGTTGGTGTTTTAAAGCTTGAGCATTAGAAGATTTATCACCCTGGCTATAATATTTTCCATTAAGAACTTTTAAAAATCTGCAAGAAAAATTTAACATTACAGTTTTAAGAAGGATCAAATTTATTCTATTTCTAGAATCCTACGTGTGTAATTCTAAATACTAAGTATTTGAAAAAAGTCTAGAAAACATGAGAACTTGGCAAATATCTGTCTTAATCATGGACTTCATATTGTTGGAAAACAATAAAACTTCAGATAAAATTACAGGCTTGCTAACTGCAGTGGCAGTATGGAGCTGGAATAGAAGACTGATTAAATCCCACAAAAGTTCAAACTTGTGTTACCTGGAAGCAATCCCCTCTGAGTCAGAAGGTTAAAGCCATTTTGTAGATTTGCTCAGAATTTGGTAAAGGGGACAGGTTTTCATTGAAATGTATTCTGGCCAATTTTACTCTCCAAAGAGACCATAGAATCATACAAATTTGAAGACAGAATGAGCCCACTGTGGTGAAAAATTAAGCTGCTTAGGTTATTCTAACTTCTTGGCTTTCAGTACTTTATCTTGAATGTTACTGTTCTTCTACTGTTCAACCTCGAACTGTTTAAATGTGATAAGGCCTCTGAATCTGCTTTCTGATAAAATAAGCTAAAAGATCAGAATTAGCCATTCAGCATATTGAGTCTGCTCAGCTATTCAATCGTGGTTGATTTATTGTTTAACCTCTTTCCCACCTTCACCCTGTAGCCCATAACCCCCTTACCAAACAAGAACCTATCAATCTCTGCCTGAAATACACCAACTGACTGGACCTTCACAGCCCTCTGTGGCAATGAATTACATAGATTCAGCACCCTCTGTTTGAAGAAATTCCTTCTCAACTCAGTTTTAAAGAGATATCTATTTATTCTGAGCTTTGCCCTCTATTCTAGACTCTCACTAATGGAAAAACCCTTTCCATGTCTGCTCAATCTAGGCCTTTCAATATCTGATATATTTCAATGAGATTTTCCCTTATTCTGAACTCCATTACATACAGGCCAAGAGACATCAAAAGCTCCTCATATGTTAGGCTTTCATTCCTGGGATCATTCTTGTGAAGCTTCTATGGACCCTGGCCAAGGCCAGTGTATCATGCCGTGGATATGGAGCCCAAAATTACTCACACTATTCCAAATGGGATCTGATTAATACCTTATAAAGCCTCAGTAGTACATCCTTGCTTTTACAGTATAGTCCAGTCCTCTGGAAGTTAATGCTAAATTTTCACTTGCCTTCTTTTCTACTGACTTAACCTGCAAGTTGAACTTGAAAGACTGTCGAGTATCTTTGCACCTCTGATTTCTGAGTTCTCTCCCCATTTAGAAAATAATGTACACCTTTGATTCTTTCTACAAAAGTGCTTTACCCCACATTTTCCAACTGCTACTTCTTTGCCTTCTTTCCCAAACTGTCCCAAGTCCCACTGTCCAAGACTCCCTGCCTCTGTGACACTAGCTGGTCCTCCACCTATCTTGATACCATCTGAAAACTTTTACACAATGCCATTACTTCCTTCATCCAGATCATTAACCAAAAAGACTTCCATTATTCTTTGGTTTAAACAAAAAACTTGATTACCTCATACTCTTCTATCAATTAACTTAAAACTTTGTTTCTGAATTAACATTCTTTGTGAAAGAAAAAGTATTTCCTGTTAACTCTGTTGGGGTCACTCATAATCATCTACAACTCAGTTAAAGTTTCTCCAAATCTCCCTTTTGGAAAAGATCAACTTAAACAGTGTCTCAACATTATAAAAATTCTTCAACCCTGGCAACTTGTAACTAATTTTTCCAACTTTCAAAACCGACTATCTAGCTGTTCACTTGTTTGGTATTTGTGAGATTCTGCTCAATGCAGAAATTACTTTTTCCTACAGAAAAGTTGCTGCAACTTGAAAGAGATCCATTGATACTGCCATGCTTTCAAATACTCTAAGTAGCAGCTAGAAAAATATCTATTTGTTTGTACATTTTTTTTGTATGGATACTGGGGGAGTAACTTAACTTTTGGAAAATTATCTGATATGAGTGAACGAAATCCCATAAAATTTCTGATTCCAAATGATGCCAACTATAAATGCTGCACTGTACATCATTATCAGTGATTTGCATTCTCAGATCACTGATCCTAGAACTGCAGATATGCCTGCAGAAGGTACAGACATTTCCTAGATCAGGAGATGTTGAAAGTGGAATTTTGCTTTTCTTTCCATCTTTCCCTTAAGTTTCCATGTACCGTTTTGCCTCAAACAAGGATACTGCCTCATGGAGGATGTGGAGACATTGAGGCTGATTGATCAATTGTTCATCCAAGCTTGTTTTCTTGAACCTATATTTTCACTGACTGAATCGAGAGTTTCAGAATTTTTTTAAATTCTACCACCATTTTGCTAATCGTGCCCTACATATGTAATGATATTAGGTTTGCTAACCGCAAACTTTCAAACTCAATCAAAGTCCTTAAGCCCTATCAGATATGAATAACAACAAGTACTATCACTAAAGCGGATTATACTGTATTTACCCATCTTCAAAGACTGGTTTACTTCCCTATTTATACCCACTATTTGAGCAGTGGGTCTCCTCTCCCAACCAAGGAGAAGATACTTCCAGCTAACAAAATAATTTAAAACATAGTTCCTTTATTTTCAGTGATGCACATTTAAATCCAAACAAAATTTTTTGAACACATTTAAAACTCTGAGTATTTCTATCTTAAACATTTTCAAATTGTAAATCATTTCTAAAACACAAAGGATTTCCAAACCACAGATACAATTCCTATAAACTAAAAAGACATACCAATGATGCAGATGAATGAAGCATATGTCCCAGAAATTGAAGCCAGAGAAATGGATTCTAGTTCACCCAGTGTTTTTTCCATAACTTCTTGATGTTCTTTACCTCATTCCTAATAAGCCTTAACTGCTCTCAACATTCATACAGTTTCTTCTACTTGAGTGACGTCACACTCATTCAGATACCCTTTTTTACATAAATGGTCTAAAAGTCTCTTGGAGGCATAGATCTCAGCCAATGCTGTAAAGCTAACTTCCTTGAGTGGATAAAACTCCTAATTATAACAAAAACTGTAAACTATTTGATACGCTAAATGATATTATTCATCAGGTCTGCAAGCTTCTTTGAACTAAGCAACTTAGTTAGCTTGTCTATTTTGAAGCAAGCCACATTAAATGACCTATTGTCTTATACTGCACTTCTGAGCATTAATAAACCAAGTGTGGTGAGCTACATCCTACTTCTCACAGGCAGAGCATCTGTTAACCAGCTCTATTGATAATAGTCTTAAATTCAAACTAATTGTTGCTTGTCATTCACATTTTAAAAACTGAAGACTGACTCCCATTGACGACCAAAAAATAAACAAAGCAATATTCGTTGGAAATCAACTGTTTCATCTTACAAGGAGCAGTAGCTGTGCTTAGAGTGAGCTTAACAAAACATGACACCACTGGTCCAGGACACTAAAATAATGGTTCTGGAATAAATTCTGGAAAGATGGCATGATAAGGGGCAACCTGTTGTGTATAGCTCTGATGAGAATCATCAAATATTTCCATTTAGGACTGATACAGCTGAAATCCATAGTCACAGCCGTTGGTACTTCAGTAAGCGACTTTGTTTTAAGACATTTTAAAAAACCTATCAATACTCAAAATCAACGGAACCCAAACTGCAGACTGAGGTTGAGTGTGCAATTTCTCTTTAAGAAAAAGGAAGCAAGGGAAGCGTGCTGGACTGCAAGTAAAATTAATATGCAGAGGTTTTAGACTCCAAATCCTGACTATCCTTCTGGTGAATGTAGTGTCTGGAAAATAAAACTGAAGACCTCAGAGCAAGATTGATGTACCATGAGGACATCAGGGACTGCCATGTACTTTGCTTCATGGAAACATGGCTAACACCCACCATTTCGGATGCAGTGCTGGGAATCAATGGTTTCACCATTCACCATAAAGACAGGACTGTTTTTAAAGGTAAAGTGGTGGAGACTGCTTTTTAACTCATTATTAATTCATCATGGTGCATAGTCGTGGCAGTTCTGTCACAGTTCTGCTCACCTGACCTGGCACTGGAGGAGCTAACCTCCATAATCAATAGGCAGGAGACAGCACACCCTGATGTCTTTCCTATCATTAAGAGGGATTACAACCAGGTCAGTATGAAGAAGTCTCTGAACAACTACCAACAATATATCACCTGTGGAATCAGAGGACCCACCATCTGGCTGTGCTACTACTCCCACCATGTAGGCCAAGACTAAAATCCACAGCACCAGGGCTGATGACAAAGAAGGCATCGTCGAGGGAGGCTGAGGAGCATTTGCAGAACTGCTTTGAGTCAGTGGACTGAATAATATTCAGGGATTCATCTTTAAGTGAGAATAAATATGCCACAGTTGTCACTGACTTTATCAAAAGCTGTGTGGATGAGTGTGTGCCTTCAAGAACATACCAGACATACCCAAATCAAAAGCCGTGGATGAACCCGGAGATTCATAGTCTGCTGAGGGCTACGTCTGTGGCATTCAAGATCAGTGATCTAGAACTATACAAGAAGTCCACGTATAACCTATAGAAGGCTATCTTAAGTGAAAAAACAATTTCAAATGAGGCAGTGTTAGATGCATGTCAGCTCTGGCAGGTTTGCAGATCAATACTTCATATAAAGTGAAACCTAACATCATGAATGACAGTGATGATTCAGTCTCAGCTAAGCTCAATTCCTTTTATGCACACTTTGAAAGAGAGAATAAAGCCTCATCTATACAAATCCCTGCAGCAACCATGACCTTGTGATCTCTGTCTCAGAGGCTGACATCAGAACATCTTTCAAGAGGGTGAACTCTTGCAGGGCATCAGGCATAAGGTCCCTGGTAGGGTTCAGAAAACTGTGCCAATCAACTAGCGGGAGTGTTCAAGGACATATTCAATTTCTCACTGCTGCAGTCAGAAATTCCAAACTGCTTCAAAACGGCGATAGTCATACCAGTATCCAAGAAGAACAGAGTGAGCTGCCTCAATGACTGTCGCCCAGTGGCACTCACATCTACTGTGATGAAATGCTTTTACAGATTTGTCATGGCGAGAATCAACTTCTGCCTAAGCAAGAATCTGGACCTGCTCCAATTTCTCTATTGCTACAATAGGGCTACGGCTGATGCAATCTTATTGGCTCTCCACTTGGCTTTAGATCACCTGGACAATAGTAAAAGCAGATTTCATCAGGCTGCTGTTAATTGACTACAGTTCGTATTCAGTACAATCATACCTTCAATTTTAATCAAAAAGCTACAAAACTTGGGCCTCTGTACTATTCTCTGCAACTGGATCCTTGACTTCCTCATTGGGAGACCGCAGTCTGTGCGGATTGGGAATAACCTCTCCTCCTTGCTGACAATCAACATCGGTGTATTTCAAGGATGTGTACTTAGCCACTGCTCTGCTTTACTCTACACTCACAACTGTGTGGCGAGCTCAAACACCATCTCCAAGTTTGCCAACAACACAACTATTGTTGGCAGAATTTCAGAGTGTGATGAGGAGGCTTACTGGGCTGAGAGAGATTAGCTGGTTCAGTTGTGTTGCAGCAATGATCTTGAACTCAGCGTCAGTAAAACCGAAGAATTAATTGCAGAATTCAGGAAGGGGAAGTTTTGGGAACATACACCAGTCCTCATCAAGGGTCAGAAGTGGAAAGGGTGAATAATTTCAAGTTCCTGGTTCTCAACATCTCTGAGGATCTCTCCTGGGCTGACTGTACTGATGCACTTACCAGAAAGGTATGACATTAAGAGTTTGAGGAAACTTGGTGTGTCACCAAAGTCACTTGCAAATTTCTACAGGTGTACTGTGGAGAGCATTCTAACTGCATCACCATCTGGTACGGAGAAACCACTGCACAGAATTGGAAAAAAAGCTGCAGCTTCATCAAGGACACTAGCCTCCCCAGAATTCAGGAAACCTTCAAAAGGTGATGCCTCAAGAAAGAAGGGATCCAAAATTAGGGACCACCATCACCCAGGACATGTACTGCTGATGCAAATAAGCAAATTTCATGGCATATGCTGGTGATATTAAACCCGATTTCTGATTCTGATTCATATTGCAATTGTAAACCAACACTACTCTTTGAATGTAAAACCTTTGTGACCTACTGACGATACTGCAAGAGTCAGGAGAGGCATGGTTAGCAATACTCCCAGAAGGTCCTACGTACCTAGTGGGAGGCCAATAGTCATGCTGAAGCTAATGTCAGTAATATCAGAATGATTCTTGAGCAGAATTTCACTACACTGGCCATTATGTGTGGATGCTAGATTCTCATCTTCCTAAAGAAACCCTCAATTCATAAACAAGCTTTCAGCTCACTGATAACCAGTGATAACATTTAGCCATTGTTAATTAATAGTTGGCACTGAATTAATTGTTTTGATTAAGGACCATCGAAATGGCCCAGAAGAGTACAATGCATGAGCTAATTTTTTGAGCTCTATGTATCATATATACATATGAAGAATTTTAAGTTAATAATAGCTGATATTGGGGGGGGGAAGGTGTATGGTTTTGGGGAAACTTTGTAGGGATGGTACTGTGGACTGCTGACCTTGTAATGTACAGAAACAGGCCCTTTGGTCCATTTCAACCATCAAGTACCTATTTATCCAAATCTTGTTTACCAGTATTATATCTGTAGATTACTATGACTCAATGATTCAAGTGCTCATTCAAATGCTTCTTAGACACTATGAGAAAACCAGACTCCATTGTTTTCTTAGGCAATGCTTTCCAGGCTTCAAACACCTTCTTGGTTTAAAAACTTTTTTCCTCTTCTCCCCTCTGAACCTCTTGTTTGTCACCTTAAATCAATGCTCTCTGTTTTTAGATTTTTCCAAGATGGGAAAAAGCTCCTCACTATCCACCAAATCTGTGTAGCTCATAATTTTGAGTACTTTTGCCAGATCCTCCCTCCACCTCCTCTGCTCCAAAGAAAACCTGGCCTCATTTCCTTGGTAGGCTTTCCTCATAACTTAAAAAAAAGTCATCCAGGCAACTCCTGGTAAATCTTTTCTGCATCATATTCAGTACACCTAGCCAGTCCTTTCTATAGTGGAGCATCCAGAACAACATACACTATTCCACTTATGGTCTAATCAATGCTTTTAAAGTTATTCCAAGGCTCCTTGGATATGTATTTTATGTCCCAGTTAATGAAGACAAACATCCTATGTGCCATCACCACCTCATCTACCTAAGCTGCCATCTTCAAGAATCTTTGGAGTTATACATCAAGATCCTTCTGTTCCTCATACTCAATACTTATTTATTCTATATGTCCTAAACTAAATAAGTCCCCTCCACCAGAATGCATCTGATACCCCCCTGGTCTCCTTGGCTGCGTAAGTCTAGGGAAGACAACCTCCAGCCCTGCCAAACTCGTGAGATTGAGGCGCACTCAATCCCACCCCAACCCCAGTTTGTGTGGATGCTGTGGAATTCGCTACCCTGTTACAAATTAATGCCACAAAATGACGGACAGTACACTGCAATTGATTAAAGGAATGATATTTATGAATCTTAATTCAAGGGTTAATAAAGAACAACAAAAAGAAAAGTGCCGATTCTGATTAAACAGTCAAATCTGAACAAGTTGGAGTTCATCTTGAACTTCTCTGTCAATCACGCACTGGGCCCTCAGGCAATGTGAAAGCTCACATCACTTTCCAAATGTCACTCGCAACCCATCTTGAACCAATGGGTCTCTCACCAGATTGTATGCTATGACCGGTTCTCCCCAGCGTCTTCTCTCTTCATCTCCTCTCACAAAGCTCCTAGCCCCACCTTAGTGTCCCTCACCAAAGAAACCTCCGTTTAATCCTACCATCCTAACCAGATGGCACACATTTCTTCTCTCTCTTATCTTCAACAATAATGCAAACAAGCTTGAAAACAGAATAGACTGCTCTTACAGAGCTACCAAAATGAAATACATACAGCATAACAGTAAAAATATGAACCAGGGAATTACACTTTCCTCCCACCAAAATAATCATGTCCTCATGATTTTGAAATAATTTTGTCATCTTGCCATTAAAAACACCGTTTTCAAAGGAATTTCGTGATGTCAGAACCTCCAATCGATTTGTAAATGGTAGTGACATATCTCACCAGGGGGATAGTCGCAAACCTCTGTTACCTTGGTGCTACATAGGCCAGCTTATCTGGGGGTCTCCTGATTCTTTGAGACCTCCATATCTCATCATCTATGTCTTCAGTTTCATACATTCTTTGGGATACTTCTGGTCTACATGGTGAGGCCTCCCCATGTCTCTTACTCGTGCCTTCTGGCAACCCAGGTCCCTCTGCCACTTGGCTGAGCTCAGCTTCATTCCCAGTTACTTTAGAGCCCAGCCCCCTTCATGGTCCAGCTGCAAGCCTGCCTGTCCACAGGTAGCCCCCAATTTCATCTGCCTTAGCGTGAGAAGGGTTGGGAATCTCTTCCTAATTTAGTGGTGAGTTAGCAAAAAGCAGCATATACCACACCCCCATTTCCTCATCCTCCAAATCCGTATCTCATTCAGGAGCGCGGCTGGTCTAATCTTTCCTGCTGCTGATCCTAAAGTTTCTTCATGTTGCCACAGAGTCCTCTTACAAGGTGTAGGGTCCAGGTCGGGCTCTGGGTCAACAAGCACCTCTTGTCCCAGAGGCAGAAGGTGATTCTGATAAAGAACTTGACAGGCCCATTCCCATCCTTGGGTTTCACCCAGAAAACCTGGTATATTTGGCATCTAACTTTCCACTTCATAGGGCATAGCCGTCCAGCAGTCAGCCAACTTGTGCTTTCCCAGTAGCCTCAAATTCTTTATGAGGACCCGGTCTCCAGGCAGGAGTTGGGAGAACCTAACTTTCTGATCATACCTCCTCTTATTTCTTTGATTCTGTTTGGCAGCAAAGTTTCAGCCATTTTCAGCTCCCTTCTCACATCAGACACATATGTAACATTTAAGTCTTCTCTTTATCAGCTTCACTCATAGGTATCTGGTAATAGCCACTTCTCAAGTCCAGCACCCTGAACCACGTTGCATCATTCAGGCAGGCTAGTGCATCCTTGATTCTCGGAACTGTATGTCTGTTCAGAATCTGATAAGTCTACACACATCCGTACCTTCCCATTCTTTTTCCTGGCCACTACTATTGGAGACGTATAAGGGCTTCTGGACTCAGTGATGATCTCAGTTTCCTTCAACTTCCGCAGATGCTGCTGAACGTCCTCCACCTCTGCAGACGCCAGTCACCCGCAACCTTTCTGTCACCTGGATGGTGTGGCGGGTGCTCTTGGAACAACCCACATCAAACTCACCAGCAGAAGAGACATCTTCCAGCTTCAGCATTTACTCTATCAACCTCTTCTTCCAACCTCCAGGTACCGGGAGGCCCCGAAGCTGAATGACTCTGCAGTCATCTTTCATCTTTTTGGAGAGAATTTCTCCCCGGCTTGTCTCACAGGGACTCTAGACATTACCATCACCAGGAAGAGGTGCACCATTGGCGTCCCCCTCCTGAGGGTGACCTCCCGCTCCAAAGTGTTCCTGACACTCACTATTATCTTGTTCACCTGTACAACCAAGGGCTTCTGCAGTTTGGGCCCCTGCAGGTAAACATGACTCCTTTCGTGGTTTTCTGGAGCATCCACCAAGAGGGCTTCGGCCTTAGGCATTCCTGGAAATTTGGGGTTTCCAGTCACTCTCGCTACTTCCCCAGGCCGTAACGTGATTGACTTTGACTGAGTGAACCAGACAGGCCCTTGTTTATGCTCATCATCCTGCCCAGTGCGACTACGCATTTCCTCAAAAGCAGCTCAGAACACAGGGTGAATGGGCATTGTTTTCAGAAAGCTCTCTCCAACTTGCTCCTTGTAGGCTCCTACTAGCCTCCTCTCACAAGAGGAGTATTCATCCCCACAAAAATTGAAGATTTGTCCTTCTCAACTGGGTCCAGACAAAAGATCATTAATGTAACAAGGACCTCAGCTACTCCCACATCCACCTCCAAAAACTTCAGCTTCAATGACAAGTAACCATTGTACGGATAATAATCCGTACTAAGACCCCAGATCTCCAGCACAATGACAATTGCGCTAAATACTGGTTGTAAAATGAACGGTACAGCAGAGTAACCTGAGAGCTGGTGTCAAGTATGGCTCTAGCATAACTACCCTCAATCCATAGCGATACACTGGAGCTTGGCACTACTAAGCCTTCAGGAATAGGGTGTTCCTGGATATATTGCTGGGAATGTGTTCCCTCCGAAATGCCAGGCTGTTCCCTCACTGGGTCTCTCTGCTTAGATACCCAGGGGCTCACTCTCTGGGGGGTTTCCCATTGATCACACTCCCTCTTTACTGTCTTGGACTTTGGACTGTCCCTCTTTACCGTAGTTATAACAGACAATACTGGCCGCTAGCAGCCCTCTGCATAATTCATCTCCTTAGGGGGTCCACCTCCCTATCAGCTCTATCATACTGGGGGGCCACACTTGCTGATAACAACTGGGACATCTCAGTCCTAAACTCTGCCACGAGGTCCTTCACCACTCCCTGGGGTAGGTTTTCAGTGGTCACCTCAGCCAAGGGGACCACTACCGAGGAATGTACCCTGCAGACGGAGGCCTCCCATGCCTCCATTGTATTTTCCTCCTCGCTTACTTCTTTGATCAGCTCAACAAACGGAGGGGAGGAGGTCGCATCTTATGAGATATTCGGAGACCCCAAGCAATCAGGTCCAGCGAATGGGCGCCGTTCACCACCTTGTCCATTCTTAATGTATTCACCTCAGCCGTTTGAATGTCCCCTCAATGACGCAAGCAATTTAGCTGCCTCTCTAGCCAAAAAATGTACGTAGAAAACTTCTTCTGAAACAAGTTCTGAAACCCCATCAGAAGCTCCGATTGGCTTCCCATCACGCCAAACTCCTTTTCTAGTGCTTGCATGTAGGCCACAGAGAAAGCAAAGGGGTTCTCTGTCTTTATGGATCTCACTACGTCCCCAGCCAGCCCCTTCAAACTTTTAACCAATTGCTGTCTTTTTTTCATCATCAGTGCACTGCCACTCATCCAGCAACTGAGAGGTCTGCTCTGCCCAAGTCTCATACACATCATTCACACTTACCAGGATTAAATTACATTTCCATTGCTGCGCCCAACTTTCCAGTTGATCAGTATCATTTTCATAACAAAGACTACCTTTCCTATCATCAGTGACATGCTAATTTTCAAGTCATTTGCAAACTTTCCATTTGTACCACCTTCATTCTTATCTAAGTCATATATAAAACAAACAGCAAGGCTCCGTACACCAATACCGTGGTACACCATTGACCGTAGTCTTCCAATCACTGAAGTAACCCTCCATCTCATGTTACATGTCACCTTTGGATCCAATTTGCCATGGGCTCTAACTTTGTGGATCATCTTCCATTTGGGTGCTTGTCACAAGGGTGATCATGTTGGATGTGTACACAATGGAGTTTAGAAAACTGAGAGGTAATTTTATTGAAAGGTTTAAGGTTTGTAGGCTGGACAGGATAATTTCTGTGAGAATGTTTCCCCACATGAGAGAGTCTAGCATCAAAGAGAATAGTCTCAAAAACAAGGGTCATCCATTTTAAGACTGAGTTGAGGAAGAAACGCTTCTTTTCATAAGGCCATCTTTGGGATTCCTTTCTCCGGAAAACTGTGGAGTCTGCACAAATGGGAAAAGAATATCGTTTTAAGGAAGGTTAGCCCAGTGATGATCATTGTAAGAGGTGGAGGAAGGCTTAAGGAACAGAATAGCTTATGCTTGTTTCTTTTTTATGGCCTTGTTCTAGGAACGCAGTGATATCTCACCTGATACTTAATGGTGAGATGTCACAAAGGACTGAGAGCCTTTGTTCTAGTATGCTGTTAATTATTTCCATTTCAACTAGACACTTCCCTTTTCCTCCCCGTATTTCCCCTATTTTTAATTCTGTGATGTAGGAACATTGTTTGGAAAACAGACATGATAAAGAGGGGAACTCATCAGTTAGATCAAGCTATAAATCTGCCTAGAACCAGCTGCGTGGCAGGAATCTAGTTACAAAACTTAAGCTGGATGCCATTTCAACTCCTCTTCCCATTCTCACACCAACCTGTCCTTCCTCAGCTTTCTCCACTGCTAGGGTAACACAGCGGAGGAACTAGAATAACAACACTTCATATTCTACCTGAGTAGTCTATAACCCAATTATCTGGATGTCGTATTTTCCAATTTCTAGTAACCCTTACCTTTTGTGATTATTTTTCCCTCACCCTTTTCAAACCACCTATGTCCCACCCATTTTAGAACTCTCCCATATTCCCCTCCAGCCCCGATCATACACTTTCATTGCTCCCTTCTCCACCTGCCCTTCATCTTTACCCTAATGGCTCCCATTGTCATATTCCTTGCTCATCAGTTTACAGTTCTGACAGCCTTTGTGTCTCCCTTCCCTCCTCCACCTGGCTCCATATGCCTTTTTTTCCTTTATCTGCATTCACCCATCAAAGATCTGCATGTCTGTCTCACCTGGCTCCATTTGCTTGTTGTATTTCATTTCCCCTCTGCCTACTTATCACCTAATGGACCCTGACTCATCCCATCCCACCCCCTCTTGTCTTCATACTGGCTGTTTTCCCTCTCCACTGCCAAGTCTCAATGCAGCCCCTCAACCAAAAATATTGACAGTTCCTTTCCCCACAAATGCTGCTCAACCTGCTGAGGTCCTCCCAGCAATTAGTTTTATGCTGAGTTCCACTTTGTTCCTAAATGGTAAGTACAGTTTTTAGCTACAAAGCTTATAGAAATCAACATTTTTTGCATATTTGTTTTGTGCAAGAGCACAAAAAAATTCATTTGACTCTCAACCTAAACAGCAGTAGCCTTTCTCTGTATTACAGGCATTAGTTTTTAGAAAAGTCATAAAAATGTTTACATTTATCTTTCTAGGTTTTCCAAGGAAGTAACATCTATGAAAGTTATAATGATAGTTTAATTTTCAGGAATTAAATTATAAATTAAATTGCATTGAAGAATGGGAACCTTAACAAAGATACTGAAGAGCAAATTTTATTTCAGGTTAATGCTTCTTCACAGAAGATTCCATCAAACTGTTATTGAAGGATACAACATAGGCACTTGCTTTTCATTTGAATGCTTACTTTTTAATGACTTTACTGGAGATACATTTCAAATCTGGCACCATGATAGCAATGGATGTGGACCCTGGACCTGCAGAACAACAACCTCTTCAACAAAGTGGTTCTTGAAGCTCTCTGGAGAAATGATTAACTATTACCTTAAATGTGTTTATCAGCAAGACTGTTCCAAAGCGTTAACTATCCAAACATAGACACTGAAAATGATTAAGGGCTTTGTGTTCCTGTTTCATAATCTGCTGTTTACATTTCTACTACTTACTCAAGCCTCTTACACACTGGATTGTACACCAAGAAAAACTGTGAATTATGAAGGTAAGAACAGTTTATTGTCTAAGAAATTATACTTAATTCTTCCAAATCCTCTTCACCCAAACACTAATGGTACTTTGTAGTTATGTGAATTGATCTGTTTTTTATCATTTCCCATGATCTGGATGAGAATTTAAGACAACAAACATATGTCAATGTGGGAGTGGGATGTTGAATTAAAGTGTCAGGCAACCAGAAACTCAAGGTCATTTCTGTGGGCTGAGCATAATTTTGCAAAGCATTCATCCTCCTATTATGTTGAGGCCCAAAGCAAGCATGGGAGACAATACTTTATCTGGTCACATTGCAGCCTTTGGACTCAATGTTAAATTCTCCAACTTCAGATAAATTCACCCTTTCTTTCAGTCTGTATCAAAATTAGCCATTGGTGTGAGTTATGCATTTTGATTTTCAAATTAGCTTCTCTTTCTCTCCATACGTACATCCTGGCCTACTAGGGATGTCCCATAGCTCTTCTCTTAGCAATACATAGCACAGACAAAAAAGCATTATCTGCTTCTAACTGCTGCAATAACCTGTTTTGGTCTCATCCCTTCCTCGTTTATCTGAAATGAAAACTAACTTGTTTTTGCTCTTTCTCAGTTCTGACAAAGACCCTTAGATGTGAAACATTAATGCTTTCCCCTTTCCATAGATGTTGGCTGACCTGCTGATTGTATTTTCTGTTTCTATCTCAAATTTCAAATATCTGTGATTTTTAAAAGTCATAAACTTCAATATCTGCTTTAATTCCCTAAATATGTGTATATCTCTCCTATATCGGATATACTTCAGTTTTGTCATCCACCGTCAAACAAGTTCACACACTGCTTGTTCATGAAATTATAGTTAGTTCATGCAATACTTATGTACTTCTACTTTGAAATCTAACAAAATATCTGGGTACAGAATAACAGAGAAGCAAATACATTTCATATACATAGAAATGTTCTAGAAGAATAATCTTGTAGACAGCAGAAACTAGTAGTTAATCAAACACCCAATAGATCATTTATGAGAAGCATAATTATTTTAGAAAATGCCCACTGTTCTGATACTTAAAATGTAGAAAGCAAATAATTTGCAGTTAATGACAGCATGAATATTCACATGGTAGTGTAACTTTATTATCCTTCAAGCAATCTTAATTATGAACATAATTACTTTAGATTGCACATAATCTGTGTATTGGCAGGTATACAGATTATATCTGATTGCATATCTAACTTAAGAATGTCCCCAATATTATCATTTAATATTTTTGGCAAAGATATATGTTTTTACCTTTTGTAGATGCAAACTTGAAAACATTTGCTGAACAAGGAATCTCCAATTATTCAACACTGCTGTTGAGTGAAGAACATGGCCTCCTGTTAGTAGGAGCTAGAGATGCCATTTTTGCCCTCAACATTGAAAACGTTTCAGACTGTATTTCACAAGTAAGGATATCAAGAAAAATCTTTTGTGGTTCACACCTGTTGGTTTGAGTACCAAAATGGTAAAACTACAGAATCAGTGCTTGTCGAACTGGGTATGATGCAAAGTTAATTATTTCTGGTGATTCTTATAATTATTCCCTTTTATCGCTGTTTGCGTCTTAAATTTCTCTGTGCTTCTTGCTCATAAGGATAAGTGGAATTCCTGCTCGTAAGAACTTTGAGGGCATCACCTTGTTTGCCTGTAAAATTATCGTGCAACTGAACCATATGGACCTTTAGTTCCTTGTGTTCAGTCATTTTAACTGGGAATCTGGAGGTATTGGAGAGGAAAATAACCTAGTACCCACTACTCTTCCTGAAAGTCAATGCATAAGTGCCAGTGAAGGATAAGCTATGAGAATACTCATGGCTGAAAAGTTTATTGATAAACTTCGAATTAATAAAAAGGGAGTTGAGAGTGAGAATGAAGGATATTTGAGGCCCATAGAATTAATGTGAACTTCCAAGGATTTGTGAAGGCACTCTTTTTTAAAAATTCAGTACCATGAATGGCTGGTTTTTATAAGTTCATTTGAAAGCATAGTTGCTCATTTTGGGACGGCATTTGCAGAATTATTGCTCTTTTACATTTTAGGTTATGATGGTAAACATGGTAGTACTGTACAGAATTGTTGTGCCAGAAGGGCCTGTTCCATGCTGTATCTATGAATAAAATATATTTTTTAAAATGTGCTGAAATATCTGAAGGACTAAGAATGATTGATGTTTCAGAGATAACTTAATTCAAACATACTAACACCAAATTTTTAGTGTTTAGTCTTATACTTCGAGATAGTATAAAGATTATTACTTCCTCATGTTGTGAGATGGATGTAAGAAATAAAATTCTAATTCTAATTTTAGTTCTGCTCTATACCAAAATAACACCTGCTTCATCTTATATTCTTAGTTTATTCAATGACTTCTTGACCCAAATAAAACTTAGTCCAGTCCAATAAAAAAGGCTTATATTGAAACTCACTGCCTGTTTATCATATCTTTTATTATAAAAGTATTCTCTAGTGTTATTTAAGTGAAAGGAAAAAGGCAAATTTCAAAGAAATTAATAATTTAATTTTAATCATTTGATTTAAGAATAGTGCACATTTTCCTATGAACTCAGGTTTAGTGTTTAACAAAAATTTTATTGATGTTCACTAAGTGTAGCTGTGATGTGAATAGGAGATGTAATGAAAGAAAGTGCCTTAGTATTATGAAACATAGCAACAATATATTTGGGTAGGAGAGACATCTGTTTACAACCCTGCTCAAATGAAGTGTCCTGCTGCTAACAGGATAATTGACCTTGGACACTAACTCTTTAAAATAGTTTTGTTTATGATTTGTGCAGTGGTGAAAAGTGTAGGAACGGGGATGTAGTGGAAGAATTTAAATCTGTGTGTTGTGAAGTGTAGCCATTGTGGAAGAATAAATACACCCATTGACTGTTTTAATTTATAATAAATATTTAAAGTGAATAACAATACAACTTCCAAAATTTTACTACACGATTATATTCCAGACATCATGTACCATGGGATTAGCATGCGTTTGTACAGCTGGCTAGGACGAGTCTTTCCGACAGAGGGCAGGAAGTTGCTGTTGTGTTATGTCTTTGTTTTGGAAACTCTTTTTTGACTTTGGCAGAGTTTCTGTACCCAAGGTCAAGGAGTTACTTTTAACTGTAATTTCATGTTGGGAACTGAGATTTAACTAATGGGGACCAAGTAATTTCTTTCAGATTTAATTTAGTAGAAGGAACCTTACTTTTATGGAAAAGAGAGAGAGAGAGAGAGAGAGAGACAAGTTATTGTTATAATAATGTGCTACGGCTAATTATTTTAAATGCTTTGGTTATATTTGAAACTGCTAAAGCAATATTTTCATGAAAACTATTTTGATACAGTTGTCAAAATTAATGTAAATTAGGAAAGAGCAGAGACTTCAAAGAAGAGCAGATAAAATTTAGGAGCGAGAAAACTGATAGGTAAGGATAATAAACGTGGATGGGTACATCGGCCTGGGATATTACAGTATAGTTATTGAGGAAAGTGGGTAGGGGAGTTACATTTTTGGTTAGTGAGAATATGACAGTAGTAGCACTTGAAGAGGATATGCATGGATATTTATCCAATGATGCCATATGAGTAGAACTTAGAAGTAAAAGGGGGGTAATCAATTTGTTGATATTGTACTATAGACCCCCCCCCCCCAATATGTGGATTATGTGGACTTTCTGGTGTAGTCTGTTTTGACATGTACTTTTGTGATATCATTCTGGAGGAACATTGTCTCATTTTTTAACTGCATTGCATTTGTGGTTTCTAAATGACAATAAACTGAATCTGAATAGTCAGTAGGAATTAGAGAAGCAAATATGTAAGGAGAATATGTACAAATAATAGAACTTTAAGAATAGGTAGATAATTCTAACTTCTCTAATATTACCTGAGACAGCCATAGTGCTAAGGGATTGGATGGAGTAGGGTTTGCTCCATCCTTGTTCTTTTCTCCAGTCAATGCAAAGAAACATACTGCATTCTCAATATTACCTTGAAAATTAATTATCTATCCACAAATATATTTTGAAAGGGAAACATGGTTTGGCTACTGTAATTATGTTGTTTTCTCAATCACCTATCTGACAGAATTTCCATAATGCAACAGTAGCAACGTAAGCAGCAGAAATAGAAACAGAAATGGACAATGTGTCTTATTAATCCTGTCCACCATTTAGTAAAATCATGAATGACCCAGTTCTTAGAGTCCACTTTCTTGTATAGTCCTCCAATTCCTTTTGGTTGCTGGTCAGGCAACATACGGAGAAAAATGGGAGTCACTCTTTGTTCTGGATGTACAACTGTTCCTCATCACTGAGTGATTTTATTGATGCATCTATTCAAAAATGCAACAAAGAAGAGGCGTGCAGCTGTATACAGGAAAAGCATTTTGGAGATTACAGTGGCTTGGATATCTAATTTTAAAAGCAGGTTGACACCTGGGTTGACAGTCTCCCTAGCAGTAGTAATTCCATGATTCTGATTTCCATTTATCAGACTTTGTCTTGATTATATGTTTCTCATTTCTTTGAATGCTCTTATGTAACCCTTTATCTTTGGCTAACATTATACCTGACATGTAATTGTAATGTCTGTTCTCATAATAGAGCATTCTTTCACAAATGTTTGTGTTTGTTTTTTTTTAACTGCCTTTTATAAGTGCCCTTTGTCAGTAAAATCTAGCCCTAGGGATGGTTAATGATATTTATTTGGACTGCTGAATACATCCTGTTCCCTCTTTTTTTAAACTATTTAAGGCCTTCCAACCTTGTCTGAATAATGACTGTACATCCTTAAAATTGCGCAGTTTTAAATCTCCCAACCATTTTTCTAGGAGATGTGGCCTGTTTCGGAACAGAAACAGAAAGAATGCATGTACAAAGGAAAATCGCAAGAGGTACATTACACAATTGTTAAATACTCAGTTCTAAAAATCACAGTTATTGATAATAAAATAAAGCACGGCTGAGAATCAGACAACTGACAAAGGCAGGTTCTTTGAATTGTGTTTAGGTTAATTAAGGATGCTTTTTAAACATATTAGAGTTCATAATAATAAAATTTCCACAATCTAATAATTTCCATCAGTTCTGGCTTTATGACAGAAACAGAGCATGTGACCTTTCCTACGTTTATTCATCTGGATCAAAATAATGGAAATTTCTTTTGAAAATAGATGTTTCTATCTATGCTCATCTAAGGTATGACTTTAAGCTGCCTTACAGTAATTGGGTTTCAAGTGTGAAATCAGATGAAGATTTTCAGTTGTCTTTTGCTCTGGCCACCATATTAAAAACTGAAGTGGGAATAGGCTACTTATTCTTAAATATTTCTATGTGGATTTTTGCCTCTCATTTTATAAATGCTTATGATGGTGAGTCCAGCCTACTCTTCTTTTTCCTGCTCATTCCAGGGTTATTGACATTAAGGGTGATATCTCCAGTTTTTTCCTCCACTGAGACTGAACAGGGTTATTGTTCATATTTGGTTGCAGCTTCTTTTCTAAATTTTTGCTTCCTTTATCGTCCTCAACAAGAAAAATGGCAAACTCTAATAATTTTCTTTAAGATCAATTGGAAGTTGTTCAGAACATCCAAACTATTATTTCATTCTTATTAGATGCACTGAATATGATTTGATTCCAACAATACCTGAAACATTATTAAGTCTTTCCTCCCTCTATGTTACAACTGATTTACTTGAGCTATTACTCCCTGGTTGTAATATCTCATCAAATGTGGTAACATTGAAAGAATTGCACTGCAGTGTTTCATTCAAATCATTGACTGTATCATTTCCAATTAAAGTAAGTTTTTTTTGTGTAACAGGTTTATTTAAAATATTTTTCCATCTGTATCTAAATTGAGTTTTTCCTGAATTTTTTTTGAAGTTATTATGTACCTTTAATTTATGTGCTACAGCTTTTATTATTTACTTTACTGTTTTTGTGTAATTGCATAATTAGCCCAGAAAGAGAGAAGTTAACCCAACCAGTCAATACACAAACAAGGGAAAATCTGCAGATGCTGGACATCTGAGCAACCTACACAAAATGCTGGAGGAATTCAGCAGGCCGGGCAATATCTATTGGAAAAAGTACAGTTTATGTATCAAGCCGAAACCCTTCAGCGGGACTGGAGAAAAAAAAACTGAGGAGTAGATTTATGGGGGGAGGGGAGAGAGAACCACCAGATGATAGATGAAACCTGGAAGCGGAGAGATGAAGTAAAGAGCTGGGCAGTTAATTGCTGAAAGAGATAGAAGGCCATGGAAGAAAGAATAAGGGCGAAGGAGCACCAGAGGGAGGTGATGGGTGGAGAAGGAGATAAGTTGAGAGAGGGAAAAAGGGATGGGAAATGCCTGGCCTGCTGAATTCCTCCAGCATTTTGTGTGTGTTGCCCAACCAATCAATTATTTATAGTTTCTTCCAACATCTTTACTCCTTCTCCATCTACCTCCATGAGAACATTATCCATTCCTTTCTCATTCAAACTTAAGCAATTTGTCATTATGAATTAGCAATAAAATTGAATTTATCATTTATACTTTGAAAGAGTCCAGTATATATCTCAGAGAGAGGACCTATTTATACGTCCAACCTGATATTCATCTGCTTCATGGCATAATGTAAGTCAGAATGATAGCTTTTCATTATTTTAATATAGGAGTGGCAATGCGTATTTCAGCTTCTGGAACCTGTTTTGTTGCAAAATACCATGTCATTTGTAGGAAAAATAATGTATAATTTTTATTCTGGAGATATCCTTCCCTTTTGTAATGAACTAAAAAATTTAAAAGATATTTTCTCAATTATGCAGTTTTTATTTAATGGTGATATGTTTGAGGGATAAAAATTGGAACCCAAATCAATCTCACATAGGAACTCCAACAAAAGTAAAATTCCTTACTCTTGTTTTTTGTAGTATATGCTATATGATTTAAAGATAGATAAGTATATGGAATTGATCTGTTTGAATTGACTTTGGAAATTCACTGTCTTCAGCATTTATACATATTTTTGCATTACAGACCGATTGCCGTAACTATATACGCATTCTCCACTGGTTAAATGAATCTAGAATGTATGTATGTGGAACAAATGCATTTCAACCAACATGTAATAATTTGGTAAGTACTCATACAGATATATGTTTTACATATCCAAAAGTGGGATAATAAAATTATTTACAGTAGGCTGAGTCTAAAAATGGGTACCTTAAGTTTGGTGTACATTAGTAGGCTACGATTACAAATAACAGAATTCTAAGATAAAGCAGTAAGCAGCATGTTGCAGATACTTACTTGACTAAACAATATTAAGTTCAAGTTGAACTTCAGTTTATTGTCATTCAACTGCCAAATGAAACAATGTTCCTCTGGACCAAGGTGCACAACCCTGCACATATAACTCACACACATAGCACATAAAGTAATATTACCACTAGTAAATTAACAAATTATAAGGTGTACTTACGACACAAGCTAAAAAGTAAAAAGTATAACGCTACTGGTACTTCATACATGATTAGACCTGGGTGGTGGCAGGGAGTTCATTAATCTTACGGCCTGGGGGAAGAAGCTGTTTCCATTCCTAACAGTTCTCGTCCTAATGCTACGGCACCTCCTGCCCAACAGGAGAGTTTCAAAGATATTATTGCACAGATGGGAGGGATCACTAAGGGCATTATGCATGCAGCACTCCTGATAAATATCACAAATGGGTGGAAGAGGGATCCTGATGATCCTCTCAGCAGTGCTCGTAATCCTTTGTAGGGACTTGCTATCAGAGGCCTTTCAATTCCCATACCAGACAGTGATGCAGCTGGTCAGGACACTCTCAATGATACTCCTGTAAAATATGATTAAAAAGTGAGGGTGGGGGTGAGTCTCCTTAGGGAGTAGAGACGCTGCTGTGCTTTCTTGACCAAAGAGGTGGTATTGAGAGACCAGGTGAGATTGTCCATTAAGTGCACTCTCAGAAACTTGGTGCTCCTAGCTCTCTCCACAGAGAAGCTATGCATGACCAGTGAAGAGTGGTCATCCTGCACCTTCTTAAAGTCCATAATCACCTCTTATATCTTGTCCATGTTGTGACTCAAGTTGTTGTGCTGGAGGAAGAAATAAAACAGAATTAATATTAAAATTGATGCCAGTTCTGATGCCAACCTGAAAGACAAACATTTTTTTAATGTTTTAATTGTGATGACCTTCTGAGGAAATGCAATTCCCCATGCTTACCTTGGACTTCATCAGTACTATCAGAGACCAAACTCATCCAAAATATGCTTAGTTCTCCAATAAAAAAAAGATCACAATGAGCATTGAGTGTTGTACACTAAATTGGAAGAAGAACAAATGAATTTCAGCTTTACATGGAAGAAATGTGTGGATCTCTGAAGTTTGGGAAAAAAAAGGAGTCAGAGGACCAAGGCTGCATAGAAAGTTGCCATGAGGATTAAGAATTGGTGGAGATAGAAGATTGAACTGGAGTGTCACAGATGTCCAATAATAGTTTGTTCAGTTACTGAAAGGAAAGGAGAGAGTAAGGTTATCTGATGCTGGATCACATTGTAGACAGTGGAAATGATGAGGAGTGACCTGCTGAACATGCAGACATGCAGGATGGAAGCTGAAGATAAGGGGAACTTTATCTTGATCTTGATGGAAGGAGCAGTTTCATGTTCCTGGGCATCAACATTTCAGAGGATCTACCCAGGGCCCAACATATCAAGAAGGAACTTCATCAGCTTGAATTCGTTAAGAGTTTGAGGAAATTTGATACGTTATCAGATGTACAGATGTACCATGGAGAGCATTCTGACTGGTTCCATCAACACCTGGTATAGAGGCTCCAATATGCAGGATTGAAAGAAGCTGCAGAGGATTGTTGACTCAGCCAGCTCCATCACAGGCACAACCCTCCCTGCCATTGAGACATCTTCAAGAGGCAGCGCCTTTAGAAGATCATATCCATCATTAAGGACCCTCCCCATTGGAGATATGTTCTCTTATTACTATATTGGGGTGGAGATACAGGAGCCTGAAGACCCACATTCGACATTTCAGGAACAGATCCTTCCCTTCCACCATCAAATTTCTGAATGATCCATGAATTCTTGAACACTACTTCATTATTACTCTACTGCTCCAGCTATAAATTATAATAATTTTGATGTCTTGCATTGTAATACTAACACCAAACAACAAATTGCACAACATACGTCAGCAATAATAAACCTGATTCAGAAATCAGGTGTAGAAGTCAAGGAAAGAGAAGAGACAGAGCTGAATACTGCGAAAATGAAAGTAGAATGGAAATGAACTGCAAGATGCTGAAATTTTCTTTCTCTATGAGAGCAAGAAGCAGTACAAAACAGAGTAATTTCTGTATTCTGTACCTATATTTCTACATGCATCAAAGGGCTGCTGTTTTCCAGCTGCAGAGATCCAGATACAAACCTGACCTTCAACACTATCTGTCTGAAGTTTCAATTTTTTTTATTGATTCATTTAAGGGATGTGGGCATTGCCAGCTAAGCCAACATTTATTGCCCATCCCTAGTTGCTCTTGAGAAGGTGGTGATCAGCTGTCTTCTTGAACTGCTGCAGTCCTTGAAGTGTAGGTACACCCACAGTGCTGTAAGGGAGGGAATTCCATGATTTTGACCTGTGACAATGAAGGAATGGCGATATGTTTACAAGTCAGAATGGTGAGTGATTGTGGGTCTAGAAGATGCTGCCTTAGGAACTTCGGTGTGTTGTTGCAGTGCATCTTGTAGATAGTACACACTACTGTAACTTGTTCATCAATGGTGGAGAGATTGGATGCTTGTGGAAGGGGTACCAATCAAGTGGGCTGTTTTGTACTAGATGGTGTCAAGCTTCTTGAGTGTTGATGGAGCTGCACTCATCCAGGCGAGTGGCAAATATTCCATTACACTCCTGACCTGAGCTTTGTCGATGATGGACAGACTTTGGGGAGTCAGGAGGTAAGTTACATGCCATAGGGTTCCTAGATTTTGACCTGCTCTGGTAGCCACGGGGTTTGTATGGCTCAACTAGTTCAGTTTCCTGTCAATAGTAACCCCCAGGATGTTGATAGTATGAGATTCAGTGATGGTGACACCACTGAATGTCAATGGAACTTCCTCAAAGGGTGGGTTTTGAGTGCTTTGGTTTCCTCTATCACCCTAAAGATGTAAATTGTCACTGTAATTTGCTGCTGCGCTATGAGTGAGTGGTAGGATCAGGGGGAATTAATGGGAAGATGAGGATAATAGGTCACAGGGAAAATTCTTTGAGAATGGGATACTCCAGCTGACAGATAAGCTCAATAGGCCAAAATGGCCATGTGTAGTAAATATGTTACCAGGAAAGCAGTTGAGGGAGGGAACCTAAATAACGTATCCCACTAAGAGGCAGGCATTGCTTAGAACCTTGCAGGTTTCTATAGTTGTAATTTTCCATCGATAAATCATTGAATACATTCACTTGGAGCATTACCACAATAAAGCAGCATCCATCATCAAAGATGCCAAAACCCCATTCAGGACATGTCCTCTTTTCACTACTACCATTGGGCAGAAGGCATAGAAGCCTTAATTCCCTCACCACCAGGTTAAAGAACAATTACTACTCTACAAACATTAGGCTCCTGAACCATCATGGATAAGACCAAGGAAGAAAGGGAAGGGGGAGGAACACCAGAGGGAGATGATGAGCAGGCGAGGAAATAAGGTGAGAGAGGGAAACGGGAATGGTGAAGGGCAATTACTGGAAGTTCTAGTATTCGATTTTCATACCATCAGGTTGGAGGCTACAATATAAGGAATGGGATACAATATAATATAAGGAATGAGAATGGGAAGTAGAATTGAAATGGGTGGCCACCAGGAGTTACCCCTTTTTCTGGCAGATGGAGCGTGGGAACCCATTCTGACATGTCAGTCCATGGCCTCCTCTACTGCTGTGATGAGGCCACACTCAGGTTGGTGGAGCAACACATTATATTCTGTCTCTTTCTTCCATGGTCTTCTACCCTCACCTATTAAAATCTCCCTTCTCCAGCCCTTTATCTCTTTTACCTATCAGCTTCCCAGCTCTTTTGCTTCACCCCTCCCCTTCTTCTGGTTTCACCTATCATCTATCACCTACCATCTTGTACTTCTTCCTCCCCTCCCCCCATCTTCTTACTCCGACTTCTCATATTTTTTTCCAGTTCTGATGTAGGGTCAGCCCAAAACGGCAACTGTTTACTCTTTCCATAGATGCTGCCTGGCCTGCTGAGTTCCTCCAGCGTTTTGTATGTGTTGCTTGGATTTCTAGTATCTGTGGATTTTCTTGTCTTAGAGATTTTTCAAATTCTGGAAATCTTGGAACTAACAGATCTTGTTTTGATTTTTTTTCTTTTAGAAGAGAAATGCTGATTTACTCTGATGTTCTGAGCAGATTTTTAACCAATCTAGTTTTACTGTCTAAAAATAATGCAATGATATGCAATACCACCTTCAGCTTGGTACATGTAATATTTGCTCTATAATTTAAAAATAATAATTTAAATCCTGTTATTTTAAAACATTTTATAAGATCACAAAGAATTATTAGAAGGAGGAGTAGGCCATTTCACTATTCAAACTACCCTGCTGTTCATCTATAGCAACTTTGTCCAATGCTATCAAATCTATTGACTTCTGTTTTGAATAAACTCAATGACTGAACCTTCTGGGGCCGAGAATTCTAAAGCCTCACCCTCTTCTGAATGCTAAATGAGTTTATTATTGTCACACGTATCAAGATACAATGAAAAGTTTGTCTTGCATACCGTTCATATGGATCAAATCATTACACAGTGCATTGAGGTAGAATAATGTAAAACGTGAAAAAAGCAGAATAAAGTGAAAAAATGACTGTAAAAGTGCAGTGCAGGTAAATGATAAAATACAAAATCATAAGAGGTAGATTGTGAGGTCAAGAGTCTGTCTTAGCATACAAGAGGTCTATTCAAGAGTCTGATAACAGTGGGATTGAAGCTGTCCTTGACCCTGGTGATACATGCTTTCAAGCTTTGTATCTCCTGCCCACTGGGGATGGGTGTGGTCTTTGATAATGCCGACTAGCTCCATTGCTGAAAAATCATATTTTTAGGATTATCTTGAACAGAATCCAAATGTATAATCTATCCAAACCTGTTTAAGAACTGAACCTTTGGTTACATCCATGTGTATGCTTGCAATATCTATTTGAAACTTGACATTGTTCAATTAAACAAGTTAAATTGCTGAGTTAACCATGGGTACCAGAACACAGTGAGTGAGTGTTTTCAGCACTTAACTGAGAACTTAATGACTCAAGGCTCTACTTGCTGGCTCCTTTGATTTATTTATGCCATTTTACATCATTGTGAAGTAACTAATGCCCTAAACACTTCTTCTCTGTGAAGATTCTCAGCATAATTTCTCTACTTATAATTATGATTTTAGTTTTCAAGTATGTTTTTACTTATTGGATTTTCATCTTCCAATATTTGTTTTCAAAGTCCCCCTTCCTTCCCTCCTGTGATTTTCCTTTCAAGTGTCCTGAAGTCATGGATTTATACAGATGAACAATCCATGGGTAATATCAGTTCTCAAAAGCCTTGTCCTTCTATTCATAAGTGAAAGCAATGGTCAAAGATCTGGAGAACTAACGTTACCTATTTGATTATGAATGATCCAGTTCTTCTCATGTCAAAACATTACTCTGCTGCTAATGGAATTGCAGCTGTACCCTGATTTTACTTCACCCAAGGTTCAAGTCCATCTTGCAACAGAGATCTTAACTTTTGATCAAATCTTGGAGATCAGCCTAATTATATATATTTTTTCTTTCTTTATGCAGCCTGCTTTTTCCTTTGTAATATAAAACATTGTGAGGCCAACTATCTATAATGGCTAAAGCTTCAGTGCTGCCTGACCTGCTGAGTTCCTCCAGCGTGTTGTGCAAGTTCCAATAGGAACTTGGTTGGCAAACACATATAGTATGCCTGTATTTCTAATCTTGTAGCTGGCCTTTTTTGGATAGTGGTGGCTAGAAATTTTTTTAACCAACAACAAAATACAGTGTAAACAGAGCTTCTTAAAGGGAAACCTGTTGTCTGCAGTTGCTCTATATAAACGCTCAGCACTACTGGGCTGTCGCATTCATATCACTACAAAGTTTCAAACAAAAACTATTGTCACATTGTCATCGGGAAATTACCTCAGCTGAACGCTTGGAACAAAGCATTACCATGATGATTTGTTGTTTGGCAGGTTATTAACAACAGCAAAATCCTTCTAGAAAAAAATCCTCAAGAAAGTAAAGGGAAGTGTCCTTTTGACCCTACTCAGAAGTATGCATCTGTAATGGTCGGTATGTTGTGTTCTTTAATATAATTTAATGAAATTATTTTTTCAATTTAAATCTGTCACATTGCATGTAGGAAACCTGGTAAAAGAAGTGAAATGTTTCTTATTATATTTAGTGTCCTTTAGATCGAACACATTACATCTTGTTTTGTAAGTAGTATTTTGGAGGCAGCATACTGTGAAGTGCCACAAACAACAGTAAAGAAGTTGATCTCTTATTCTTATTTTTGGTAGTAACCAAAATGAAAATGCTGCTGAAGGCTCTTGGATTAGTGCCATAGGATCCTTATGTTGTACCTGATCTGGGAAACAGGAATTTGATTTAACGTCATAACCAACAGATAACGCCACTGGCAATGCAACACTTCCTCAGTATCACACTCAAATGTCAGTTTAGATTGTATCCTCGAGTAAACAATGAAGTCATAATCTACAAAAAAAAGTAATTTAATAAAATGCAGCTTCCAGTTGTGTGCCAAAAGAACGGACTATTATCCCCCAAAATAATTCCAGACTCTAGAAACCTAAAATAAAAATATAATGTTTTATATCTGTAAATGTCTTCTGCACATCAAGCAGCAACAGGAATATTAACTTACTCGATAGCAGTTACATTTGCAGTATATTCTATGCGTGTTTAAATTTAAGTAATAAACCTAATAGTGGAGTAAGAGGAAACAACACCCTACAATGATTTTGCAGTGAAGGCACAATAAGCACTGTGGGTGTCAATGGGAACAGTAGTGGGGATCCACGATTAGCTCCTTGCCATTCAGCCGACAAGGAGATGAATATCAAAACAGTAGCAGTCTGGTAATTTTAAGAGACAGAACAGTACAGCATAGGAATAGACCCTTCAGCCCACAATATCCCTTCATTCTCTGCACATTCACATGCCTGTCTATGAGCCTCTTAAATGCCTATATGGTATTTGCCTTCACTACCACTCCTGGCGGGGCATTCCAGGCAACCACCACTCTCTGTGTGGAGGAGTAAGAAACTCCACCCACACATCTCCTTTGAACTTACCTCTTCTCATCTTAACTACATGCCCACATATTTTAGACATTTCAACCCTGGGAAAAAGATACTCTTTCTTTGCTTCTCTTAATCTTAAAAACCTCTGTGAAGTTTTCCCTCAGCTTCTGCCACTCCAGTAAAAACAACCCAAGTTTGTCCAATCTCTCTTTATAACACATGCCCTCTAATCCAAACAGGGTACGAATAAACCTCTTCTGCACCATTCCCAAAGTCTCCACATTCTTACTATAATGGAACGACCAGAACTGAATGCAATACTTCAGATGCAGCTTAACCTAGGTTTAATAAAGCTGCAACATAACTTCCTGACTCTTGAACTCAGGTTTCAAGATTAATAAAGATAGGCAAGCACGCCATGTACTTTCTTTACTATCCTTAAACCTGTGCAGTCACTTTCATGGCGCTATAGGCTTCAATTCCAAAATGCTCCTGAACATCACACTTAAATATCCTGCAATTAACAATATATTGTCCTCTTATATTTGACTTCTCAAAGTGCAACACCTCACACTTGGCCAGGTTAAACTTCCATCTGCCATTTCTCCCCCCCATACTCTGTAACTGATCTAAATCCTTAGGTAGTCTTCTACACCATCCACAACACCTTCAGTATTTGTATCACTTGGAAATTTAGAAATCCACTTATCCATATTTTCATTCAAGTCATTCATAAATATCAGAAACAGCAGAGGTTCCAGAATAGATGCCTGTGTATCACACGTAGCAGATCTCCAGAATAAGTACGTTGACCTTTTGGTCAATGATTATGTATTATCTTTGGGCGCAGACAAGCCTAGATTCTTTTATGAAAGATGAGGCTTATTATTAAATAACATCAACCTTAAAAGCCAAGATCACAAAATACCCTGTTGGCTGAGGTACTTGATATTGTGCCATTGTCCAAGGAATTATTGTTTGAAAAAAATAACTATCACCTTTCTTGAGCATCCTATCAGAATCAGAATCAGATTTAATATCACCGGCATACTGTATGTCATGAAATTTGTCGTACAATACATAATAATAAAAACTATAAATTACAGTAAGTATAAATAAAAAATAAATTAAATAAGTGGTGCAAAAAAGAGAGGGAAAAATACTGGGGAAATGTTCATGGATCCATTGTCTATTCTGAAATCTAATGGCGGAGGAGAAGCCGTTCCTGAACATTGACTGTTCCCAAAACAGATCAACCAGTAAATATTATGTTGGAAAGAAGGAAAGTAAATTGCATATAGCCTCGTCATAGAGAGAGCAATACAACAATAATTACTAATCTGCTTTTAATAATCCATGTTGAGTTGTAAATGAATAAAATGAGATGAAAGACATACTTTGCTTGAATATCTTGTCTGAAAGATGATATATTTGATAAAGCAGCATCTTCTCGGTGCACAAGGCTCAAACCAAGTCTTTTGATTCTGACATTAAATTAACCATGGCGAAATCATGCTTTAGATTTAATTATTGGTTTCAAGTGAAATAGGAGAGAACAGAGAATAATTGTGAAATCTGTTAAAAAATACTTTTTGAACTGGATGAAGCATGTAATTGAGCTGTAAGTATTTAGTTAATAGTATTGAATACAATCAATCTGGTAGAACATGGAAACCAAAATCCCATTCTGTTAATTTGAAACAAACACTAATTTCCAGCCAGTTTAGAGTGCAAGGTGTGATAATTATAATTTCAAAGCCATTATTCAAGAAGGAGTGAAAGCACCATTCTGATTTAATATGTTTTAGATGGAGAATTTTACTCTGCAACAGCAAATAACTTTCTTGGTTCTGAGCCTATTCTACTCCGTAGCCTGAAGAACAACCTGAGGACAGAGTACAAGACTTCATGGCTAAATGGTGAGCGTATCTTATGCACTTTACTGAAGGTCACCGGTGGCAATTTTTTTGTTATTCAAATTTATTTATGAGTAAGAGATAAGGGAAGTGGGATGGAGAGCTGCATATAATTTGATGTTTTCATTTACTGCAGTATAGAAGTACCGAATGTAGTCTAAAGCCATGGTGAATTTCATTCGAAGATTGATTTTCTTTTTACAGGTTAGGTGTTGATTTAAACAGGCCTCTCCATTATACTACTTCAAAAATGTGTGAAACTAAATCTAACATTTTTATTTGGTATTCTTGTGAATTAAACATTAATTTTTGATTATATGTATTATGAAGTAAGATCATCAAAATACTGACTCCTAAAAGAAAAACATGTAAAAGAGAGCAAAGGGGGTTGGGAGAGGTGGGATGAAGTTTCTCCAATTGATCTTTATCAAGGTGAGAAATACTATGACTAAGAAATGAAAAATGAGCCTATTTATTGAAGCACAGCAAGATTAATTATTAAAGAAGTATCTGCTTCAAGGCATCAACGTGCCTTAGCCCTAACAAAGAAATAATACTGAAAGAACTCAGTAGATCAAGTAATGTCTATGAAGGTAAAAGGTACAATTTGATATTTTGGGTTGAGACCTACATCAGGACTCTGAGGAAGCAGGAGAGACTGCCAGTATATAGCAGTATTGGCGATATTGTGCAGTATAGAGGCTGATAGGTGAAAGTGGAACCAGGTGGAAAGGGGATGATAGGCAAATAAAACCAGTGGGGGGGGGGATGTTGAGAAACAGAGGCTGATAGGTGTTCACCTGCTCACTTAGTTTTCTTCTCACTTTTGTTCACTGCTTCTGTCCCCTCACCCCATTCACCTGTCATGCTCCGTCCATCTGGTTCTGCTATCACCAATATAAATATAGGCCAATATTTTCTTAAGTAATATTACTTTGTTTTAGAGCTTTGAGTTTTTTTCCAAAAACTTGATTTGTTTCATTATCTATACAATGTCAACTTAATATTCCTCTATTAAATTGATTATGGTTGTTAGATAATTGTTCTTTATTTTGAAACAGAGCCCAACTTTATATATTTGGATGTGGTTCAAGAAAGTAAAGATAGTACTGATGGTGATGATGATAAGATATATCTATTCTTCAGTGAAACTGCTGTTGAGTTCGAATTCTACAATAAACTACTAGTTTCGAGAATTGCACGAGTATGTAAGGTAGGCATAGGTAACTGTCATATGGAGACTGGGGGATTTCATTTCTAGAATATGGGACATACTGTAATTTTCTGTACAAGTTGAAAAAAGTTGAGTTTTCTTCACATAAGTTCTTTAAGAGCTTATTTTATTCTGACTCTCAAATCTTTGGGTTGTGATTTCTGAATTTTGCAAAGGTGAATTTTCAGAATCCAAATGGCATGCATGTATCTTAAAAAATGAAGCTGGGAAACCCAAAAGTTGTAATAGTGACAAGATCTACAGGTATTGCAAGGATTGCCTGTATTAATTTTGCACTATGTCTAAATTCTCCAGAACATTATATAACACTTTGATAGAGTGATTTCACAAATTGTGTTAGCAGTCCTACTGCATTTTACTGGCAGTGCAGTAATTTTATGATAGCTTGTTGTAAGGGTGGGGAGGAAATGGTGGATGTGGTGGGTCTCAGCCCTTGGGAATATGACCTCATGTTGCCAGTAGTTAACTAATTCCAGTAATTAAGGCATATTAATTCAATTAACAGAGACTGGAGCGATTCCATCTATTTCAAACACCTTGCAGACAACCGGCCATTGTGTACCATTTTAAATTTAATTGTATTAGCATATGAAATTAGATTCTAAATATGTGTTGGAACTATTTCTTTTACACAAAGAACACGAGTCAGTCATATTTATTCACATTTATTTTAAATTCTGAAAAATTTAGAAATACTCAGCAGATTTTGCAATATTTAGAGACAGAAACAAACAAAATTAACTTTTAGGATGTGTGACCTTTCACCACAACCTTTTGAATATTAACTTGCTTTCCCCAACTATGCCCTATATATTGGATTAGAGAATCTATGTGTGGAGGAGGGAAGTGATTTAGGGGTAGGATGTGAAATATTTTAAGGTAAGTCCCTAAACCTATGGCATGAACATGTTTTATTGTTTTTTTTTATGGCTATAGGTTATGTGGCATGCATGTATCTTAAAAAATGAAGCTGGGAAACCCAAAAGTTGTAATAGTGACAAGATCTACAGGTATCATAAGGCAGGGATTTACAAGGGGTGATTGATAAGTTTGTGGCCTAAGGTAGAAGGAGTCAATTTTAAAAAACCTAGCACATTTGTTTTTCAACGTAGTCCCCTCCTACATTTACACACTTCGTCCAGCGGTCATGGAGCATACGGATCTTGAACCTCCAGAAAGTGTCCACAGATGGGTGATTGATAAGTTTGTGGCCTAAGGTAGAAGGAGATGAGTTATACAGCTCTTGTTACATGCACATTCTGGTAAACTCTTTGTGATTATGCAGAAAGTTTAGAGTTAATAATTCATCTCCTTCTATCTTAGGCCACAGACTTATCAATCACCCTTGCTGTGGACACTTTCCAGAGGTCCAGGTCTGTTGGACTAAGTGTGTAAATGTAGGAGGGGATGATGTTGAAAAATAAATGTGCTCGGTTTTCTAAAATTGACTCCTTCTACCTTAGGCCATGAACTTATCAATCACCCCGCGTTTATAGAGCTTTGCTTGATTTTGTGGTGTTATGAAATGTCACAAAATTGAATCATTCCTCTTGGTACCCTGTGCAGTATTGCTATTAGGGAGATCTGGCAGTTGAATCAGATGTATTACTCAAGCTTAAGATGGGGTCTTTAACTGAGTTTCTGTTGATTCTTGCCCATTTCTTTATTCAGGGAGATCTAGGTGGCCAGCGAACCCTCCAGAGGAAGTGGACCAGCTTCCTGAAAGCCAGTTTAATATGTTCTGCTCCCAAAATAAACTTTCCATTTAACATTATTCAAGATGTCTTTGTGTTGAGGGCAGCAAACTGGAGAGACAATATTTTCTATGCAGTTTTTACTCCACAGTGGTAAGAATAACCAGTTGTTTGTAAGCCAAGCAAATTATGTGGCCTAAATTCTTGTAAAATCTATTTAAGAAATTAAAGTTTTAATAGTTAAGTTGTAGTTCTGTTTCTTCAATAGGTTTTCCTTGTCTTTACAATGATTCTTTTTAGTGTATACTAGGTATAGCATTGATAGATGATGAAGCTGTTGCTGGCAATCCGAACTCTAATTTTCCATGGAAAGATGGCAATGAGCCATCTTGAATCACTACAGTCCACATATATGACCTATATATTATGCTCAGCTTTATGTTGGTAGCTTACCAAAAGCCTTTTGAAAATCTAGATATACCACATTAGGTGGTTCCCCTTTATCTTTTCAGTTAAACCCTAAAAAAGTTCAATGAGACTTGTTAAATACTGTTTTACTATTGTGTTTCTTAAGGTTTGTCATAGCTGGGGGCAAGAGGGTAGTGGGGATAAGCTCCCACTACCTATTAAATGCTCCCAATGGCGAGCATCTCAAATATCCTCTGACTTCCAAGTCCTGCTCTTGGCTTTCATGTGTGGCTTTGCTACTAGGCCTGGCAGAACTATTTTTACTGACCGAAGAAAGGGCAAAGGCAGGTTACTGGTGCCTTAAAACCAGTCACTTCAGGCAATTGGGGCTCGTCAGCTATTGTTGGCAGCTCTTCTAGGACAAGGAAATCTCCTAATTCAAATCTCTTGCTTCCTTGCGGCTATACCCATTCATAGCGATAGTTTTGGGAGTAAACTCCAAGGAAAAATTCAGTGCTGGAGTCCCTAAATCAGTCTGACATTGAGTTCAACATGACTGGCAACTCCTGTGATGACACTGATGCTAAACTGTGTCAGTCTTTGCTGTTCCTTTGAATTTATCACCTGCATGGAGAGGGGCAGCCTGCTACATGGGCAACAGCTTGATCTCCATATCATACATGCCCTGATTTGCATACTGGCTTGTGTATTGGCTTCAACACCCAGGACACAACATCCATGGTCAACCTCGACCAACAGAGGGCCGTATATGATTTTACTATTTTCTATGTCCTCTTTTCCGGAATTATTTTTACAGGTAAATTCTGGAAAACTGTTGCATAACCTTGATTATTTCTGCAGCCACCTCCTTTAGAATCCCGGCATCCATATCATGCGAGGAGTTGTTGACTATAGTGATCTGCATTTGCCAAGTATTTTCAATTTTATTAATTGCTCTAGGTTTCTCACTGCCACTGGCCCTCAGTGCTCCACAATTCCTGATGTGTTTAATTGTTTTAAAATTCAATTACATAACTTTGTTTTGTTCAGCATTATTCCATTGAAAACTGATTCTTTGCCCTGAATGATATACAGTATAGTAATCCAACACTGGCATACTGAGTATATAAGTTCATCTTTTTTTTATCAACCCAAGAAACAATTAAATTTCATATTCGGTTCTATAGACATGCTGAATTAACTAACCTTAATCTGGACATTATTTGGGATGCAAAATTGGACCTTACTATACTGGGGGAGAAGTCAATGAACAAAATAAGTATAAATACAGTATTCCTGATATTGGAAAGCATTGGTATAGTCCTAATACACCAGGAAAGCTGATTTCAAAAATAAAGCATGCTGGGAATTTTAGATAATGATAGGACCAGACCTGGTCATCAGACTTTTTGTTGTTGAATAGCCTGGTGCCACAGAGTGTTCCAAGATCGGAGCACAGTGTTCATTTGGCAAGGTACCTATATAAGGCATCATATCCCAAATTGAAAAAGAGAGTGCTGTGAAATCATGTATAGTATGATGCAAAAGTAGATTATTGGCTTTTCTTGCAAAAGAGTTGAAAGATTAAAGAAAGGAACTCTTGGTGCAAATGGATGCCATTTGGCCTGATGAATCAGACTACTTTCCTTCTCCATGGTCCAGTAAAGATGAGTACTGTTATAGTGTTCTATTTGTCACTCTGTTTGAGATCAACTAAAGAGTACTGACCAGGAATTATGACTGTTTCCACTTCTTTGTTTTTGTTTCAGGTGTTCATCATCTGCAGCATTTTATAATTTACTAGCTTGCTGCTCATGTTTTTTAAAATTTTATTTTATCACAGCATTGTTGTTAATTTGTCATTGCTATTATGCCGATGGCATTTATTCTTTCATCTATTCATCAAAGAGCCTGTTAAGACCCAGGTATGAAAGCCTGACTAAACCTAGAGACCACTTAACAGTTATATCTCAACAGTGAACTTGTGTTTGTGCCGATTGATCCCGCTTTTAGTCAAAAAGAGTGTTGTAACTTGACTGGAGAAAAGAGAGAATAATTTTACAAACTTACCACACTGAATCAGTAAGGTGCATAATTATGTAAGTTCATCATTACATTAATAATGAGGTAAATGAGAAGTGTTTTAAAATTGAATGGGGCCTGTCAGCAGTCATTTAATAAAAGGCTTAATGTTGGTTATAGAGAGAAAATTGCATGCAGGTTTGTGAACAATTGTTTTGTGATAAAGATATAATATAGCACTAAATTGTTTAGGGGGAAACAAGACATGTCTGCAGTTTGTGCCTTTGGAATGTCTAAAATTCAGGAGGTGTTCAATGAAGGGAAATTCAAGTCACCTGTAACAGTAGAACAATCTCGTATCAAGTGGGTGACGTACAGTGGAACAGTTCCTGTCCCTCGTCCAGGTGCTGTAAGTATTAAGACTTCCCTTGAAAGAAAATGAGTCTTCTGAGTAATTTAATAGATATGGTACTTTTCCAGGCTTTTCCATGCTATATTGACATTTTTCTTTGATTCAATAAGCAAGAATTTTGAGTTCAACTTCAAGGCTATTGAAATGAGTTAAGGCTTTATGTTATTACTCTACTCAATGCTCAGGAAGTTTTCCCAGAAATGAGAAATGAATGGAATCAGCACCAAAAGGGGTCATTATGCCATCATATATAGAGATGTTCTGACAGCATTGTCAGACCAGAACATGATGCAAGTCCTTGCCCACATTATTGCTATACTAGGAACCTGAAGTGAAACCCTGCAGTCAAGAAGCATGCTCCATAGATGAACTATGCATTGGTCAAGTGCAGAGCTTATGAAGACTCATGTAGGTTGGGCCTGGGTGAGCAGTGCATGTGCTCAGCACTCTGATGTCATTAATCCCTGTTGTCTGTAATGGAAGTTGATTTCTCACTCTCTTTGTGTAGCTGTGAAGATTTCTTTATGATTCTGGAAGGGGACCTACAAGGAATCCTTCAGGGAAGGTTTGATAGTGCTACACAGAAGATTTTAAACTCATGAGGCAGTGTAGTTAGTGAGGATGCTGACTCGTTTGTAGAAAATAGAACAGCCAAGTCTAGAAAGCACAGCAATCAGCAGCAGGAGAGGAAGCATAAAAGAACCAGCAGGCTTAACAGCATTTGCTTTAATGCAAGGAACCTCACAAATAGAAACATAGGAAACCTACAGCACAACACAGGCCCTTCGGCCCACAACTCTGTGCTTAACATGCACTTACTTCAGAAATTATTTGGGGTAACCCTTAGCCCTCTGATTTTCTAAGCTCCATGTACCCAGGAGTCTCTAAAAAGATCCTATCATATCCACGTCCATCACCGTCGCCAGCAGTTCATTCCACACACTCACCACTCTCTGCAAAAAATTTACTCCTGACATCTCCTCTGTACCTACTTCCAAGCACCTTAAAACTGTGTTCTCTCATGTTAGCCATTTCAGGCCTGGGAAAAAGCCTCTGGCTATCTACTCGATCAATGCCTCTCATCATCTTATGCACTTCTATTAAGTCACCTCTCATCCTCCGCTGCTCTAAGGAGAAAAGGCAAAGCTCACTCAACCTATTCTCATAAGGCATGCTCCCCAATCTGGGCAACATCCTTGT
Source organism: Hypanus sabinus (assembly GCF_030144855.1). Lineage (NCBI taxonomy): Eukaryota > Metazoa > Chordata > Chondrichthyes > Myliobatiformes > Dasyatidae > Hypanus > Hypanus sabinus. Next base: position 23,393,915 of record NC_082721.1, read on the forward strand.
AAATCTCCTCTGCACCCTTTCTATAGTTTCCACAACCTTCCTGTAGTGAAGCGACCAGAACCGAGCACAGTACTCCAAGTGGAGTCTGACCAGGGTCCTATGTAACTGTAACATTACCTCTCAACTCTTAAACTCAATCCCACAGATGACAAAGGCCAATGCACCATATGCCTTCTTAACCATACAGTCAACCTGCGCAGCAGCTTTGAGTGTCCAGTGGACTCGAACCCCAATCCCTCTGATTTTCCACATTGCCAAGAGTCTTATCATTAATACTATATCGTGACCTACCAAAATGAACCACCTCACACTTACCTGGGTTGAACTCCATCTGCCACTTCTCAGTTTTGCATCCTATCAATGTCTCACTGTAAACTCTAATAGCCATCCGCACTATCCACAACACCTCCAACCTTAGTGTCGTTAGCAAATTTACTAACCCATCCTTCCACTTCCTTATCCAGGTACTTTATAAAAATCATGAAGAGAAGGGGTCCCAAACGAGATCCCTGAGGCACACCACTGGTCATTGACCTCTATGCAGAATATGACTGGTCTACAAACACTCTTTGACTTCTGTGGGCAAGCCAATTCTGGATCCACAAAGCAATGTCCCCTTGGATCCCATGCCTCCTTACTTTCTCAATAAGCCTTGCATGGGGTACCTTATCAAATGCCTTGCTGAAATCCATATACACTACATCGACTGCTCTATGTTCTTCAATGTGTTTAGTCACATCCTCAAAAAATTCAATCAGGCTTGCAAGGCAAGACCTGCCTTTGACAAAGCCATGCTGACTATTCCTAATCATATTATACCTCTCCAAATGTTCATAAATCCTGTCTCTCAGGATCTATTCCATCAACTTAACAACCACTGAAGTAAGACTCACTGGTCTATAATTTCCTGGGCTATCCCTTTCTTGAATAAGGGGACAACATCTGCAACCCTCTAATCCTCTGGAACCTCTCCCATTCCCATTGATGATGCAAAGGTCACTGCCAGAGGCTCAGCAATATCCTCCCTTGCCTCCTACAGCAGCCTGGGGTACTGGTGACTTATCCAACTTGATGCTTTCCAAAAGCTCCAGCACATACTCTTTCTTAATGTCTATATGCTCAAGCTTTTCAGTCCACTGTAAGTCATCCCTACAATTGCCAAGATCCCTTTTTGTAGTGAATACTGAAGCAAGGTATTCATTAAGTACCTCTGCTGTCTCCTCTGGTTCCATACATACTTTTCCACTGTCACATTTGATTGGTCCTATTCTCTCATGTCTTATCCTCTTGCTCTTCACATACTTGTAGAACGCCTTGGGGTTTTCCTTATTACTGCTCACCAAGGCCTTCTCATGGTTTCTTCTAGCTCTCCTGATTTCATTCTTAAGCTCCTTCCTGCTTGCCTTATAATTTTCTAGATCTCTATCATTACCTAGCTTTTTGAACCTTTCATAAGCTTTTCTTCTTAACTAGATTTTCAACAGCTTTTGTACACCATGGTTCCTGTACCCTAACATTTTTTCCCTGTCTCATTGGAACGTACCTTTGCAGAATGCCATGCAAATATCCCCTGAAGATTTGCCACATTTCTGCCATACATTTCCCTGAGAACATCTTTTCCCAATTTACGCCTCCAAGTTCCTGCCTGATAGCTTCATATTTCCCCTTACTCCAATTAAACACTTTCCTAATTTGTCTTTTCCTATCCCTTTCCAATGCTTTGGTAAAGGAAGTCACTATCTCTGAAATGCTCTCCCACTGAGAGATCTGACACCTGACCAGGTTTATTTCCCAATACCAGATCAAGTACAGCCTCTCCTCTTGTAGGCTTATCTACATATTGTGTCAGGAAACCTTCCTGAACGCACCTAACAAACTCCACCCCATCTAAGCCCCTTGCTCTAGGGAGATGCCAATCAGTTTTGGGGAAATTAAAATCTCCCATCATGACCACCCTGTTATTATTGCACCGTTCCAGAATCTGTCTTCCTATCTGCTCCTCATTGTCCCTGTTACTATTGGGTGGTCTATAAAAAAACAAGTAGAGTTATTGACTCCCTCCTGTTTCTAACTTCCACCCACAGAGACTTCGTAGACAAACCTTCCATAACTTCCTCCTTTTCTGTAGCCATGACACTATCTCTGATCAACAGTGCCATGCCCCCACCTCTTTTGCCTCCCTCCCTGTCCCTTCTGTAACATCTAAAGCCTTGAAGTTGCCATTCCTGCCCCTGAGCCATCCAGGTCTCTGAAATGACCACAACTTCATAGTTCCAAGTACCGATCCACGCTCTAAGCTCATCCATTTTGTTCATTATTCAAATAAGATGGATGAGTTGGAAGCATGGATCAAACCAGGATAATGATATTGTTGCAATCTTGGAAACATGTTTGATGGCATGTTTGCATGGTCTGGCAGCTCAATGAGCAGAGCAACAACGTTGATGTGATGGAGTGCAGAAGATGAAATATTTACATTTAAGGGCCTTTTAGATAGATAGATGAACACACAGGAAATGAACGGATAGAGATCATGTGCAGACCAAAAAGATTTATTTTAATTTGACAGCACATTTGGCACTGACATCATGGACTAAAAAGCTTGGTCCTGTGCTGTACTGTACTGTCCTATGTTCTATTTGTAGGTAGATTTCAAATGGATGTAAAAGTAATCAAGTTGTAGTAGTGGAGGATTTTAACTTGCCCAGTATTGCCTTAATGCAAGGGGTTTAGATAGGTGTAGTTTTTGAAGCAGTATGTAGAGTCCTGCAATGAAGGAGTATATTAGACCTTATAATAAAGAATGAAGATAGGCAAGTGATAGAAGCATCTGTGCATGAACCTTTAGGGGACAGTGGCCATATCTTGGTAAGGTAAGTTTGGTCCTTGAGGTAGGGCATCTCCTCCATTTCCTGTACATCCATGATCACCCCATCTTCCCACCACCAAAACAGTGTTAGAGTTCCCCTTGTCTTTACCTACCACCTCACAAGACTTTACATCCAGCACACCATTCTCCATAACTTATGCCATTTTCAATGGGATCCTACCACTCAACTCACCTTTCCCTTCCCCCTCTCTGCTTTCACAGAGACTGCTCTCTACATGGCTCCTTTGTTCACTTGTCCCTCCCCACTGATTTCCCTCCAGGCATTTATCCCTGCAAGCAGGACAAGTGCTAAACCTGCTCCTACACCTTTTCCCACACCACCATTCAGAGCCACAAGCAGCCCCTCAGCTGAGGTGCCACATCATCTGTAAGTTTGTCAGGGTCATCTACTGCTTCCAGTGATCCCAGTGCAGCCTCCTCTACATCAGTGAGACCCAACATAGACTGGGGACCACTTCATCAAGCACCTTCACTCCATCCACACAAAACATGGAATTTTCCGGTGGCAACCCATTTTAATTCTATTTCCCATTCCCATTTGAATATGTCAGTCTATGGTCTCCTCTGCTGCCCTGACAAGGCCACTCTTAAGTTGGAGAAGCACACCTCATATTCCATCTGGGTTGCCTCCAACCTGTTGGCATGAACACTAATTTCTCTAGCTTCCAGTAATTTCCTCACTCTCGCTTCCCTTTTTTCCATTCTTCATTCTGGCTCCCCTCTTCTCCTTAGCTGCCTATCACCTCCCTATGGTGCTCCTTCTCTTTTTCTTTCTTCCATGGTCCAGTCTCTTGTCCTAACAGATTCCTTCTTTCTCAGCCCTTTACCTTTTCCACCTATCACCTCCAAGCTTATCACTTCCCCCTCTCCTACCCACCCTATCTGGTTTATTTATCACCTGCCAGCTTGCACTCCTTCCCCTCCCTCCACCTCTCAAAAACTTTGATTGAGATTTTTTTTGAAGAGATGACCAAGAGGATTGATAAGGGTGGAGTAGGAGATGTATATGTGGATTTTAGCAAGGCCTTTGACATTGTCTCAATGAGTAGGCTACTCCAGAAGGTTAAAACATATGATATCCAAGGACAGCTAGTGAAATGGATTCAAAATTGATCTGGTGGTGGGAAATAGAGGGCAGAAGTTTTAGGTTGTTTTTTCAGATTGGTGGCCTAAGGTCAGTCTGCCACAAAGATCAATACTGAGTCCTCTATCATATCTTTTAATTTGGATGAGAATGTAGGGTATATGACTAATAACTTGGATGATGTCCAAATTATTCATGCAGTGGACAGTGAAGAATGTGTCTAAAGTTACAACAGGCAAATAGGAAAAGGAATAGTAGGTGGAATTTAACTTGGCAAAGTGCAATGTGATGCACTTTGGGAAGTTAAGCCCAGCAAAGAACACACACAGTGAGGACAGGAGTTGAGAATCCATGTTACAGTCATACAAAACATTAGTTATGCTGAACTTGGAGTATTGTGTGAGGTTCTGGTTGTTACACTACATTAAAAATGTGAATAAACTAGAGAAGGAGCAGAAAAGATGCATTGTGTTTTTTGGATTGCAGGATTTGAGTTATAAGGAGAGATTGGATATGGTGGGTCAATTTTTCCTGGATTGAAAGAGGCTGAGAGTTGTTGTGACAGAAGTACGTAAAATCACGAAAAGCACAGATAAGGATAGAAAGCCTGTGCCTTTTTACCATAGTTATAGAACATTGGTTTAAGATGAGAGAGAGAAGGTTTAAAGGAGAATTTAAAGGGTAAATATTCCACACAAAGAGCAGTTGGCATCTAGAATAAGCTGCCAAAGGCAGAGGTAGAAACAATAGCAACCTTGAAGAACCATTGAATAAGCAAGGCTTAGAGGATCATAAAATTAATACAGGCAATTGGGATTAGTACAGATAGGAATGATAGTCAGTACAAACCCAGTGAGTTGAGTTATAGTTGGCAAAGAAAGGATAGAGAAGAACATAAATTAGCTGGAAAGTGGGGCAGAGTGGACGTAACTGGAATTTAATTCAGACAAGCATGAGGAGATGCACTTCAGGAAGTCGTATTGTGGCTGGATATAGAGTAAATGGCAGGGACCTCAGGAGCATTGGAGTACAGTGGAACTTTGGGATGTAAGTCCATGGCTTATTGAAAGTGACTTCATAGGTGGATAGGGTAGTGAAAAAGGCATTTGGTATGATTGCCTTCAAAGGTTGGGCATTGAGAGTAAAAATTGTGATGTTGTGATTCAGCTGCGAAAATAAAACATTGATTAAACTGCATTTAGAGTATTGTGTACAGTTCTGGTTTTCCATATCACAGAAAGGAAGCAATAGAGAGTACAGAAGACATTCACCAGAATGAGTGCTGTAGTTATAAGAAGATATTGGATAGGCTGGCTTTATTCTCACCGACCATGAGAGGCTGAGATACGACTATTAGAGCTGGTTAGCATATATAGTCTTTTTGCCAGGGCAGGGGAGTCTAGAATTAGAGGGCACTGGTCTAAAGTAGGAAGGGAGAAATTTAAAGGCAGTCTGAGAATTAGTCTTTTCTCACAGAGGTTGCTGGTTATCTGGAAGAAACCCTCCAAGGAGGTGGTAGTGGCAGATATAAACACATCATTTACGAGACGTTTGAACAGATTCTTGAATTGGTAAGAATGTGTGATTAATGCAGGCAAATGGGGTTAGCTTAGACAGATACTACAGTCAGCATGAACAAGGTGGAGAAAGTTTGTGCCTGTGCTGTACAATTCCATGACCTAGAGACAGAAATTTACCTTGATCATGAGGATTAAACTGAAAGCACATGTTCTGATCCATTGAAGTCCGTGAATGTCATGTGGGAGTGCAATTTGTAACTGATTCTCTATCACACATTTAACACAAATGACCTCAGACCAATTTGTGTCCCTTAACACTTTTTTCTCCTTATAAGTTTCCTCTTTGCACATATGAACTGATCCATGTCAGAAAGAATTTTACAGATGATTTAATTTCTTGAATGAAATTCTCATTCGGCACATTCCAGTATACCACTGAATAACTATCAGAACTTTAGCCTTGATGCTTTACTACCCTCCCTAATGTGTTAGTTTACTTTTGCAATAATTCAGCTAAAATCAACTATATTTGATTGAAAAACAGAGTCCTCTATAAAGTTCTGAAATAATATATTGTCTGACATATTGAATAATGACAGAAGGGTTTCAATGGTCTGTGCTGATTATTTAGGTTATTCTTCTGTACAGCCACAGGTTGGCAATTTGTGTTATTAAATTTGATCTGAGCATTTTAGCAAAAGAATTAATATGTAAAAGAAAACTATATTCTGTATGTTGATCCTTTCAGCAGACTTGCCCAAAAATTCTAATATACCGTATAAAGAATTTCAATGAAGCAGCTTTCCTGTCTACTTTAACAATACATGTACCACATCCTGCAGTCCACAAAAGTTTAGGTTTGATCATCAGATGTTCCAAGTTGAAAGAAAATGTACTTTCCATTTTGTCTTAAGCTCTAGTGGTTAGGAATGGGGAATATCATCTATGTTTTCCGCACCCAAACACTAAATAGTACTTCTTAACTTTCAGTTCAGATGTGTGGTTTTTGAGCAAGGAAAGGGGTTCCTGCTTAGCTCTGCCAATTTCAAAGAAAGTAGCCAGTCAACATTCATTGCCCACTTTCTTGCAAAATCTCTGCTTGCCCACATGAGACCATCCTCCAGTTCAACCCAGCATTTTCATTAAGAAGACAAGTATGATGGAAAAAATGAATTTATCCAACAATTCCAGCTCTATCTCATATTTACAAATAATGTTCATATACTGTATATTATTGTAAAGATTTTGAGTTTGTAACATTTGAACCCCCAACTAACAAAGACAACTTCTTTCCTCCATTTTCCCCTTAGTGTATCAACAATAATATCCGAAAGAGTGGTTTTAAGACTTCACTGGATCTGCCAGACAAAACACTCCAGTTTGTTAGAGATCATCCTTTAATGGATGATTTAGTGACCCCCATCAACAACCAACCCAAATTAATCAAGCAGGGTGTGAAGTACACCCAGATAGTTGTGGACAGAGTTACAACTGTCAACCGAAAAGAATACGATGTCATTTTTCTGGGAACAGGTAAACTATTTTCTGTGCATATACTGTATAATCAGTAATCTCTTTTACATATTAACTGCTTAATTGCCTCCTAAGAATGTGGCTTACAGAAGATTTGAAACTAGTTTACTCAGAGAATTTGCATTATACTGAGATCTACACTGTGCATAGCATTGACAAAATGACTAAACTGGGTTTCAAGGCATTGATTCATTAAATAAATAATCAGTATTGTTTGAGTTCACATCTTGAGATACCTGACATTTAGGCGGCAATTCATTTTTCAGCTTGCTGTGCATACACTAATCAAAATAAGAGAGTAAAAGTTGGAAAGTAACTATATTTCATTGCTTGCCATGTATATTTAGCTCGAAGCAATTTACCTTCCTAAGTCAGTTTAGAATGGGTTGCACATAGAATACCATTTTAATGCCGCATTTTCCCTTGTGTAAACCAAATCAAATGCATTCGTCACTTTATGGATGAATCACTGATGCTGTAGGTAGTTTTGATAAATTCTTTTGGACTTAAATTCATCTCCCATTGTCTGTCTTTTGGATGCAAGATGTAATTATTTTTAGCCTGCTTCTTATTCTAAAATGATCATTTGCTGTATAAACACAGCCAAGTGACACTGAGGACTACATGAGTTTGAATCCTGTTTTATTCCCAAGTGAAAATTTCTGGGAGCTGAACAGAGATGATTCTTGTTTCGTGACATAAGGCTGTATTTCTAACACGCAATTGTAACATGACACTCAAATGTTTTAAATGGTTTTAATGAAATCCTTTAATTATAATCTTATGTGATCTGGTTTCAGATTTAAGGAACCATTGCAATGCCTTTTCTACCGACAAAATAAATATGGCTTAGGTAGAACAACATTACTAAAATTGATTACTGTATTTTGACGCTATCTTATGGCTTTATGTGATAATTCATAGTGCACAAACTGAATGTTGCAGTATGTCTATTTCAATATAGACTACACATCGGTTGCAGATTGCTTTGGGATGTTCTGCTAGTGATCTGAAAGGCACTGGAAAAATGCATTTCTTTTAAAAGTATTGAAAAGTTGTATTGCAAGAACGTCTTCAAATTTCATATGAGATTGAATGGGTAATGACATCACGAGATGAATTTATCCCTACAAGTGCACTTTTATACTCCACTGAAAGAATAATATTTGACATGATAGTCCAGCTGATTTAGTTGTCGTCCATATAGGAGCAAGTAAGTCTTTAAGTCTGTGCTGTCATGCAAAATGTGTGCTATATGTTGTTGTTTTTCTGCAAGCTGATCCAAAAACAATTGCAGCTAAATGAATGGTGAAAATAATTGATCTTTTGTGTAACAAGCTCATTACACAGACATAAATGATCTTTTAAAGTTAATTATCATTATGGTTGGGGGTGGGGGGAGTCTCTTTGATATGTACGTCAACAGAAGAGTGCAGTTGCGAGCCGTCTTGCTCCATGATGGTTGAAGTCAGTGATGTGTGGAAGGAAGCTGCAGGGAGCCACACAGAAAGAATTTGACGAATGTTCCTGTAACTAACTTAGAAGTAGGTTCCTCCTGGAAAATGAAAATTTTATAAGGTTATTTGTCTACCCCATTTGCTCTGTAAAGAGTACAGTCTTTGGCAGGACGGAAGGGTTTTGGCATGAAACATCGACTGTACTCTTTTCCATAAATGCTGCCTAGCCTGCAGAGTTCCTCCAGCACTTTGTGTGTGTCGCTCAGATTTCCAGTTTCTGCGGATTTTCTCTTGTTTGTGTCAAGATTGTTTAATGTCACTTACACTAAACAAATGTAAAGGAGAACAAAATACAGTAAGTGTTACTCCAGATCCACAGCAGCACAAAACAAAAAACATGAGATACTGAACACAATAACTAAAAAAAACATGATAAATATACATACATAAGATACAGTAGCTTATATACATAGATTGCTTGTATATCCATAAAGTGATGCAAGGTACAGAAGTGTCTGTACTTAAGGTGGTTGACAGGAAATGATAAAGTAGTGGTGGTTGTGGTGTGGAGAGGTGGGACAGTGGGTGGAGGTGTTGATCAGCTTTACTGCTTGGGGAAAATAATTGTTTTTTGGTGATCCTGATGGGAGTGGGACAAACATTCCATGAGCAAGGTGGGTTGGCTCCTTTATGATGTTTCAGGCACAATTCTGTATATACGTCCCTGATGGTGGGTAGGCTGGTGCTGGTCATGTATTTGTCAGTTTTGACTAGCTGTTGCAGAGCTTTCCTGTCTACAAGAGCTTTCCTGTTGCAGTTTTCCAACATACTGATGCAGCTACAAAGAAGGCAAGACAGCAGCTATACTTTAGAAGGAGTTTGAAGAGATTTGTTATGTCAACAAATACACCCAAAAACTTCTATAGGTGTACCATGGAGAGCATCCTGCTACTGCACAGGACCGAAAGAAACTGCAGAGGGTTGTAGACTTAGTCAGCTCCATCTTGGGTACTAGCCTATGAAGTTCCCAAGACATCTTTAAGGAGCAGTGTCTCAGAAAGGCAGTGTCCATTATTAAAGATCTCCAGCACCCAAGAGCATACCCTTTTCTCACTGTTAGCATCAGGTAAGAGGTACAGATGCCTGAGGACACACACTTAGCAATTCAGAGACAGCTTCTTCCTCTCTGCCATCTGGCTCTTAAACAGGCATTGAACCCTTGAACACCACCTCACTTTTTAAAAATATATAGTATTTCTGGTTTTTGCACAATTTTTAATCTATTCATTATATGTATACTGTATAAAATATACTGAGTAAGATTTATTTATTTTTCTCTTCTATATTATGTATTGCATCAAACGGCTGCTGCTAAGTTAACAAATTTCACGTTGTGGTAACTTCTACTTTACAAAAAGACCACTCGACAACACGTCACATGCTGGTGATAATGAACCTGATTCTGATTCTGAGCAGTGATGCAGCATGTTAGGATGCTCTCTACTGTGCATCTGTAGATTGACGTTAGTATAGATGCGCATAGTCCAGCTCCCTTCAGCCTCCTCAAAAAGTAGAGATATTGGTGAGCTGTCCTGATTGTGTGAAATGTGTTCTGGGACCATGAGAAATTGTGCATGATATGCAATCCCAGGAGTCTGAAAATGCTCACAGTTTCCACTGCTGGGTCACCAATGTAAAGAGAGGTGTGCATGGTGCAAGTTCTCCTGAAGTCGATAACCATCTCTGTTGTCTTGATGACATTGAGGAAGAAGTTATTTGCCTGCCACCAGGCTTTGAGCTCTTTCACCTTCTCTCAGTAGGCCATCTCATCGTTGTTGGTGATGAGCTCCACCATTGTCATGTAATTGGCAAACTTCAGAATTTGATTATTCAGATATTTGGCCAGGCAGTCATGTGTGAGCAGAATGTACAGCAATGGGCTCAGCACACAGCACTGGAAGGCACCTATGTTGAGAATGATGGGCAGTGCAAAGCAGGTGCATCTGACTATCTGAGGTCTGTTGGTTAGGAAGTCCAACACCCAGATGCACAGTGGTGTATTTTGTCCGAGGATTGGGAGTTTGCTCACTGAGGTCTGTGGGACAACAGCGTTGAATGCCGAATTGAAATGCTGAACAGAAGCCATGTAACCTACAGTACTGTGCAAAAGTCTTAGGCACATTTATTGTACACAGCTGAGGTTGCTAAGACTTCTGCACAGTACTGTATTTGTCGACATGGAGCAAAGAGTAAGTTTATATATCTGATGAGAGCAAAGGAAGTTGGGAATGGAGAGGGTACAGCACCACATGAGAGGTGTAGGACACGTGGCAGAGGAAGGAGTGCCAGGGTGGGAGGTGGCATAGGTGCAGACACACCCAACCCTGAGACACCAGGCAAGGTCATTTGATTCCAAATAATTGGTTTATTGTTCATTACAGAATACCTGGATGGTGCTTCCCATTCTCTCCCCTCTCCCTTCCCCTTTTCCCAATCATGATTCCCCTTTCCCTGCCACCTTCCCATTCTCAGTCCACAATAGAGACCCAGATCACAATTAGGTTTATCATTACTCATATATGTCATGAAATTAGTATTTTTTGTAGCAGTAGTACAGTGCAATATATAGATATAATTACTACAGTATCTGTGCAAAAGTCTTAGGCACCCTAGCTATACATATGTGGCTCAGACTCTTGCATAGTACTGTACATGGAGAACTGAAAGTGCATTTCATTAAAAAGTTGACCCATTGAGTACTTTACCTTCTTCCTTAGGTGATCAGACTTGACCAGGAAAGTACTTTAGCTCTGATAAGCATTGTACAATACCTTCCTGTTCTATCAGGTGATCTTCATCTCAGGCAGGAAGGGAACAGTCTCACTTGAAGGAACTTAAAAATCCATGTTCACCGCGTGAGAAGTCATTCTATTTTGTAGGTCTACTGATATTTGGGAAAATATGTTCTAGCGTTGAACATAGTTTACACCTTTACAAAATTTGAGAATAGGAGCCTGACTTTCTTTCTAGCCTACTCACTAAAATAGTTTTTACACAAAGATGATCAATTCCTTTCACAACATTATAAGTTCTGAACAAATTTGTTGAGAACTGAATTACAATTTATATCCTCTGCCTGGTAAAGACAGGGCAGATTCATGTGTTTAATGCAGACTTCCAATTAACTGGATATTTTCAGTTCTTGTTTCTTGATCTTTAGTTTCTGATTTTGAAAGAAAAGGGACCAGCTCAGAGGCTGGTGATTGGTAAAAAAAAAAGATAGGGGACTAAGATTTTTGCAGCGGTTTTATTTAAATTGGGTATTCCATCCTACCCTATAGCAAAGAAGGATGGAAGTATCACCCATCAGACCAAATTCAGTTTTGCAAAGTGCATGACCATGTAGTGTATTATTATAATTTCCAGAACATAGCAATGGATTTATAATCATGAGGATATATTTTTATGACCACTATATGTTAACATAGCTGTGTTCTTTTATAGATACAGGATACCTGCACAAAGCCCTTAGTTTGGAAAGAGATATGTTTATCATTGAAGAGATGCAGCTGTTCCTTTCTGCAGAGCCAGTACAAAATTTACAGCTTTCTTCAGAAAGGGTATAACAACCATAAAGTCAAATACCTTTCTGCTTCTGTGGTATTCTACTTTGAATAGGAATTTCACTTATCAATGTATCAGTTTCAGAACATTTATTTGTCTCCTAGGGTCAGTTGTATGTTGGATCCCCATCACTGGTTGTACAAGTGCCGGTTGCTATTTGCACACAATATATCAACTGTTGGGACTGTGTACTCGCTAGAGACCCTTACTGTGGATGGGATAAAATGACAGGCCAATGTGTTTACATTTCAAAGGAAAATATTGATATACAGTGAGTAAACTATGCAAGAGTATGAATATCTTTGTGCCATAGTTTTAAATTAATTTCTCATCATTTGGCATTTAAATGTCTTTAATAAGGCCAGGGCTGTTTAGCTACAGAACTTTGTATCAGTTACTATGATTATTATTTGTTGATGCATTATTCCATGCTCTAATTTAATATTTATTTTACCACCTTTAGGAATTTAGTTCAGAATGTAGATGATGGAGATCCTTCAAAATGTCCTGACCAGGGTATGTTTCATGATTACCTGTTTCATAGATATTGCTTAAATCAGAATCAGATTTATTGATACTGTCTTAACTTGTAAAATTTATTGTCTTGTGCAGCAATACAATACAGGCAAAACAATTTATTATGTTACAGTGAAAATAAACACATAGTGCAAAAGAGAAGAAGTATTCAAAAGTCTGATGGCAGAGGGGCAAAGCTGTTCCTAAAACATTGAGTTTGGGTCTTCAAGCTCTGATACCTCCACCCTGATGGTAGTAATGAGAAGATAACATGTCCCAGATGTTCAAAGTAATTTATTATCGAAGTGCTTGTATGTCGCCATATACAAATCACAGCATATTCAATAAATCCAATAACCATAATAGAATCGATGAAAGACTGCACCAACAGGGCAGACAGCATGCAAAAGACAATAAAGTGTGCAAATACAAAAGAAAGAAAATGAAGAACTATTAACAACTATTAATAATTTTACCAGCTTGACCTCTGAAAAATAAAATTATAACAATAATAATAAATAAATAAGCAATAAATATCGAGAACATGAGATGAAGACTCCTTGAAAGTGAGTCCATAGGTTGTGGGAACAGCCTATGTGTTGAAGAAGATGAGTGAAGTTATCCCCTCTTGTTCAAGAGCCTGATGGATGAGGGGTACTAACTGTTCCTGAATGGTGGAGCAAGTCCTGGGGCTCCTGTATCTTCTTCCTGAAGGCAGCATGGCCTAGCGGTTGGTGTCCCTGATGATGGTTGCTGTGACAACACTCTGTGTAGATGTGCTCAATGGTACGGAGGGCTTTACCCATGATAGACTGGGCTGTATCCACTACTTCTTGTAGGGTTTTCCATTCAAGGGCATTGGTATTTCCATACCAGGCTGTGATGCAGCTTGTCAATATACTCTCCACCATACATCTGTAGAACTTTGTCAAAGTTTTAGATGTCATGCCAAATCTTCAAAACCTCTGAAATAATAACACCAAGGAATTTAAAGTTGCTGACCCTCTCCATCTCTGATCCTCTGATGGGGACTGGTTCATGGATCTCTGGTTTCCTCCTCCTGAGATCAATAAATAGCTCCTTGGTCTTGCTGACATTTGAATAAGAGGTTGTTGTGGTACCACTCAGCCAGATTTTTAATCTCCCTCCTATATACTGATTCGTCATCACCTTTGATTTGGCCTATGGTCATAAGTGTAAAGCAAGTAGAGCAGGAGTTAAGCCCACAGCCTCGTGGTGCACCTGTACTGATAAAGATTGTGGAGGAGATGTTGCTGCCAATCTGAACTGACCGGTGTCTGCAAGTGAGGAAATCAAAGATCCAGTTGCACAAGGAAATATTGAGGCCAAGGTCTTGAAGCAAGTAATAATGAATGCTGCATTCTTGAAGCACCGGCCTTTAGAAAACATCCTCAGTGGTGGGGAGGCTTGTGCCTTTGATGGGACTGGCTGAGTCTACAATGCTCAGAAGCCTCTTACGGTCCTGTGCATTGGCACTTCCATACCAGTGGGTGAATGGACAGAACATCTACATCTGTAAACATTTGCTAGGGTCTTTAGTAACTTATCAAATTTCTTCAAAATCCTTATGAAGTATAGTTGTTGATATGCCTTCATTGTGTTTGCATCAAAATGGTGGGCCCAGGATAGATCCTTTGAGATGTTGATGCCCTAGAACTTGAAACTGCTCACCCTTTCCACGTTAGCCACATCTATGAGGATTGGTGTGTGTTCTCCCAGCTTTGCTTACTGAAGTCTACAATGAATTCCTTGCTCTTACTGACATTGAGTACAAGGTTGTTGTGACAGCTGATCTATTTTGCTCTTGTATGTTTCCTTATCGCCATCTAAGATTCTGCCAACAACAGTGGTATCAATGGTGAATGTATAGATAGCCTTTGATCTGTGCCTAGCCACACAGTCATGACCGTAGGGAGAGTAGAGCAATGGGTTGTCTGAGTTGTCTACTTTTTCTCTTTTTCCTTCCAGTTTTTCTTTCATCTTCTTGCCTATCAACCTCACTTTCCCTCAGGCTCACAGAGTTAAAAGTTCAGATAGTGATTTTATAGTTAATAATACCACCTCTAAGTCACACTGCATCTTGGCTTATATATTGCTGCTCCTTCACAGTTGCTAGGTCAAAATCCTGCAATTCTCTCCTTAGACAGCATTTTGGGGTATATTTACACAGTTCAAGAAGGCAGCTCATTGCCTCCTTCTCAAGGACAACTAGAGAGAGGCAACTAAATGCTGACTCAACCTGCAAACTCATGTCCTGTGAATGAATATGTATACCACCATTTTGCTTCTTCATTTTTTGCAATCTATTGTAGCAAATTACTGTAGATTGTTCTGTCAATAAGTTATCTCATGCATTTGGATGTGGAAGAAGACTGGTAACTCAATATTTAGAAGTGCTAAAATCAAGCAAGATCATGAGACAATGGTTTCTGTACCTTCTGGCCCAGAAAGTATAGAATCAGATGAGTTTCTGCTGCTGAATGTTTACCTATTGATCCACAATGCAAGGACCTGTGATATCCATATTTTATCATGTGTTGCATGAAGTGTTAACTGTACTACATTTGTTCAAATTTCTATCCATGTCTTAAGTAATTTTTGGCAATTTGTGCTTTTTAGCATTTCTTAGTACTGTAGTACGATTTTGCTGATAGTAATAATAACACAAATATTCTCTTGTTCAGAAATCTACAAAGCAGAAAAGCAGATAATTATTCCTGGAAACAACATGGTTTTGAATTGTTATCCTGCATCTAACTTGGCTCAAATGCAATGGTTACACAAAAGAAGAGCAATTCCTGCAGCAGGTTCACGATACCACCACTTCAATGTCGGCTTAATAATATTTAATGTTTCTACAGAAGATGAAGGACAGTATGACTGCCTCTCTGTTGAAACAGTGGCTGGCAAGCTAATTTCACAAGTCTCAGCAAGTTATTTTCTCTACTCGTCTACATATAAACCTAGAGTGGGTCAACATCCCATTCTAAATAAGACAGATGTTGGTGCTAAATCAGCCAGTGTGCCAACTTCACCAGGCAATACCTTTCGCAGAGGCAACTTACCTATGATACAAGATAACCTTCAAACTGAATTAACACTGAAAGGTTTCTTGGTACTTTTCATCATTATGTTCATACTACTTCTTACATGGAATATTTATAAAGGTCATGTGCCGTTATTATTGCAACCACCTGTAAATGAAAATAGAAGAGTAGAAGCTACCATTTTGAATGACTTAGAACAACAGCTGGAGGAGAAAACACCATTGTCAGAGGGTCCACAACTAAAGGGTGCTCTGAACAATGTTGACCTTCCACTTACAAGTATCACCAATACAAATTCACTTGTGACAAACAGCAACAATAATTCAATGCCACTAGAGAATACTAACTCCAGCTGTGCTAGACCATTGTTTGTTTGTGATGAATTGGAGTACATTGATGCTGATCAGACTGAATCAGAAGAGTAAGACTATGGAAATGACAAAATCAACATGCTGTGAATATTGGGTAATGCAGTATAGCCTTTTTTTCATCCTTTCTATAATATGTCTCTCACTTAGATATTGTGAGAGAGGCTGTTTTACCTGATCTAATGTTAATATGGAAGAATGAGCCATATCATTCATTCAATAATAGACTGTATATCATTGTAAGTTCTGTAAAAGGGCACAGTAATCTATGTTTTATATATTTCAACCCAGGAGAAAATCAATATTCCTTTAGTCTATGGTGTATTTAAAAAAAACTCTTAACTTAAAAGTGCCATGTGTTTTTCATAGTTGGGTACTATTGATTTAGTTAGGTGTTCATACAGTATATTCCCAATAAGCTTGATTGAAAGCACTGTGGATGGTCAATAAAGATGGAGTTGCAGCATTAATTCTCATATACGCATGTGTGAGTTTAGCTAATCCCTGGGAGCATGAAATCACTGAATTTCTTATGTGCATTCTGGACAAATACTAATGCTGTGAGGATTGAATCGTGCTGTTTTGCTTACTCTTTTTATGTTCTTTCATGTAGCATTAAAATGTGTGTGATATAACGTTTAACATTCATGTAATCACAACAAATACACATTTGTCAGACCTTTAGTTTTATGACTAATATTGGCATAAACTGTTTTAACACAAGAATTATTAAGAACAGGAAAATAACACCCTCTCACAAGTGGATTATTTCAATCTCCTCGTGTATTATCATCACATATCTCAATCCTTTCTCACTTATTCAGTTCACTTACTCACTCACTTGCCTTTTGAATGCACTTTAGCCATCACTTCAATAGTCTTGCTTTTGAACATATCTCAGTATTCTATAACATTCTGGATGAAATTGTCCTGCCTTTTTTTATTCTCTCCTTTTGTATATTTAACTTTAGACCGTTGACACGATAGTGTTATTGTGAGCAAAGCTATCAGAAATCAAAGGGTGAACCTGTAGTTTTGTGTAAAATAGTATTTCTGTGGTTAGTTAGGCAGCACACTGATTGCATTAAACAGGGTAGAATGTCTATGAAATATGTAATATCCAAGGATTTATGTTTTCAACTGAGATATCAATTGAAGGGGATGCTCTACAATTTTTCCTTTTTCAATCTTTTTATTAATATCAACATGGTGAGATTGATACATAATTATTGGGATTACAAAATTACTAAATTAAAATGAGCATAAAAGAATACATTAACAATAAGTACAGTATAGTTAAGTCTTACCAAATCATACGTGATACGAGTATAATGTGAGCAAGCCAAAAAAAAAACTAGGTATATCAATATGAAAAAAAAACAGAAAAAGAAAAAAAAATTACCCCAAAAAAACAAGAACTAATCTAACAAACTAACCACTAACTAAAAAAAAAGAAAAAGAAAAAAAATGGGCTGTTTATAGTATCTAAGAAAAGACAAAGAGTCATCAACTCCGATCCTCTCCACATATATATAATCAGAACCAGAAAAAAAAATAGGATTGGAACAGGGTCAAATTACATCATGTGAAAGTATTCAATGAATGGCCTCCAACACTGTTCTTCCTACCTTTCCAAATCTAGATTCTATGGGTATTTTGGAGAAATTGTTAGAACTAAATCCTTTTCAGAAAGGTGTAATATCAAATGTTTACAATATAATTATGGAAATACATTCAGAGGCCTTTTATAAGATTAAGAATGATTGAGAAAGGGAACTTAACTTTACTATCCCTATTGAGAATTGGGATAAAATCCTTCAACTAGTCAATTCATCCTCTGTATGTTCTAAACATTCATTGATACAGTTTAAAGTTGTGCACAGGGCTCATATATCCAAGGATAAATTAGCTCGTTTTTATTCCCACATAACTCCTGTATGTGACAGATGTCATTCTGAGATAGCCTCTCTAACTCATATGTTTTGGTCATGTCCGTCTTTGGAAAAATATTGGAAAGACATTTTTGATATTATTCCCACGGTGTTGAATATTGATTTACAACCTCATCCTATTACCGTAATCTTTGGTCCACCAATGATGGAGTCAATTCATTTATCTCCTTCTGCTTGTCGGATGATTGCATTTCTTACATTAATGGCCAAAAGATCTATTTTGTTGAATTGAAAAGATTCAACAAAATCCCCCTACCACATTTCATTGGTTTTCTCAAACTATGTTTAAATTTAGAAAAAATTAGAATTGTCATATATGTCCCTTCTATTAAATTTGATGCTCTACAATTTTTGATTGCCTTTCAGTCCTGCATTCCCAATCTTTGGGTGCTAAGTAAGACTGCTTCTGGCATGGACAAGTTGTATTCAGAGTTTCATGCAAGAAGCTGTTGAGTGATTCATCTATTCTGACTACTTCCCCTGTTTCCAAGATTATCATTATGTCTGGCTGCTCCTGGAGATGGAGCAACAAGTAGAGTTGATGCTTGTAATCGAGAGTAACATTTAAATGCATCAGTCAGACTCTAAAACATCAGTCACCTTTTCACATTACTGGAGAGGTAGGAAATGAGCTCTAGTTCCTGCCTCTGTTTGTTTCACAGAGATTCCTGCTGGAATGACCATATGGAGATATCAGCTTTGGGCAGGATCAGACAAAGTAGTGCCTTCTCCCCAGTTAATATTGGGTTGATGTTATGCTCGTGCGTAAAATTCAGTTAGTTGAGCAAGGTGCAGGAACTTTATTCCCGACTGAGTCAACACCTTCAGGAAATAAAGGCAGAAAATTGGCAGCAATAAATCTTCCCCAAAACATCTGCATAGAAATGCAATGCTAGGATTAACACTATCTGTTTTGCCAGTCTTTGTATAAACATAACTTTTCCCATATTCTCCCTAAATCTGATCCACTGTAATGAGCACAGGGCTTAACAGTATTTAGATTACAGATACTTGAATTAAACCCCAGTTTGCAGTATCCTGTGCATTATTTTTACTAATTCACAGTAATGTAAGCGCAATCAAATGTTAGCTGCTAAGTATATAATGGACCAGTCTGCAAAGGTATTTTTTTTCTCTTGAAAATGGAAAGGTGTGAAAAATCTATGAAATGTCAAATTTTTCTCTCCTGCGACCAGTAGGCCTGGACTATTGAGACCTCATGGAAATTATATAAATTTTAAAGTTTCTTTAAGACTTTTTTGTTCAAAGTCATTATATAATGACAAATCTGATAACTTTAGGCATTATTTGATGGACCTCCCTTTTGGGAAGTTTGTTGTCCTTTTTGAGTTGTAACTTAAACTGTTCTTCCTTTTTTTCACCACTTGGATCTGAGATGGATATAAAATATCCAATGGGTTGGGATGTAAAGAAATATGCAGTGACCCTATTATTCTTCAGAGGTTCTGGACTACATCAGAAGGATAAAAGTTTCTGAGGGTCCTATTCTTGATTGCATGCATCCAGTTGCTGAAGCTGATTCACCAATTAACATACTCATATGAATGGTAAGGTACTAGAATGGTGTCATGGAGATAAAATCTAACATGAGTTAGAACATCTGGGGAGAAATAATGTTGGATGAGGCAACATTATGTTTTGTCAAATAGCCTTATTGATAGTAAAATGCAAGATCAGGTGTATTTCTAGCACCTGAACTGAGTAGCTTTTCAATTGTAGTAAATCATAAAGATTTTTTAAAAATCATGCAACTACTCAAATTTTTAAATGATCCAACACTAATTACAATGGTGAGACAAATCATGCAGTGCTATTTCTTTATTATAAAGAAATCTCATGCAGCTGTGGACTTATGAACATTCTTAATGCATAATTACACAGGACAGAAACAGACCCATTGGCCCAAATCATCCATGCTCTTGAAGATGGCTATCTATGTTAATCCCATTTGCCTGTATTTGCCTACATTCTTTTAAAAAGTTCCTGTCCATGTACTTATTAAAATATCTTATAAATATTGTACCTGTCTTGACCACCATTGCAACTATCAACCCTATCTATGCCCCTGCAACACGCAGAAAATGCAGGAGGAACTCAATAGGCCAGGCAGCATCTATAGGAAAGAGTAAACAGTCAATGTTTCAGGCTGAGACCCTTCATCAGGACCTGAGTTCCTCCAGCATTTTGTGTGTGTTGCTTGGGTTTCCAGCTTCTGCAGATTTTCCCATGTTTTGTGATTTGACTATCTATGCCCCTCATCATTTTATGAACCTCTGTAAGGTCATCTCTCACCATGCTTCCCTCCAGAGAAAACAGGCCCAGCCTGTGCAATCATTCCTTATAACTTAAGCTGTCCAGTTCAAGGAATGCTCCTATGAATCTTCTCTTCATCCTTTTTAGCGAAATTACATCCAGCAATGCACACAATACTCCAAAGGCAGTCTAACCAACCATTTGTACAGCTCTATGATGACATATGAACTTCAGTACTCAGCCATCATACACACTCACAACTCCGTATACCTATGTCAACATTTTTGGGGAAATATATAACCTAGGTCTTGCTGATCACTAACGTTCCCCATGGCCCTGGTATTCACTGTGTGGATGGTCTGAACTGGTTTACTTCCCCAAAGTGCAATTCTTTGCACTTGTCTGCATAAATTCTATCGCCCTTGTCACTTTCCCAGTTGATCTGGATCCCAGTGTAACTTTCAACAACCTGTAGACTTACTAATCATGTCTCCTATATTCTCTTCCAAATTATTAATATACATAACAAACAATAAAGGATCCAGCACCAATCCTGGCAGCACAACACAGGTCACAGGTCTCTAATCTGAAAAGCATTCTGCACTATCACCCTCTGCCTCTTCCTACTGAGTCTATTTTGTATCCAGTTTGCCCTGGATCCCTATACTCTATTTTTCTGGCGTAGGGTAACTTGCAGGACTTTGTCAAATACTTTGCTGAAGTTTATGTCGACAACGTCTACCACTCTACCCTCATCAATCCTTTAAGTTACCTTCTCAGAACATTTATATCAAATTTGTGAGGCATGAGTTCCCATAAACAAAGCCATATTAACAATCCCTAATTAAGTAGTCATTTCCTTTCTAAATTTACGTAAATCTTGTTCTTTGGAATTTCACTGACTTATCCACCACTGTTGTAAGGCTTCCTGGCCTGTAACTTACTGGCTTATCCTTACAGACCTTCTTAAATAATGGCATATTAGTCATTCTCCAGTCTTCTGGTACCTTACCAGTGGTAAATGAAATTACAGAAATCTCTTCTGGAACCCTAGCAGTCTCTTGCTTGCTACATATCTAATTTACATCCGGTCAGGCCCTGGGGAATTGTCCACTTCTTTTTGTGATTCAAAACTGCCCACATCTCCAACTTCATATTCTTCAAGGCATCACTAAACTCACTAGCTTCCGTGCCCTCCACAATAAATATAATGAGAAGTCTTCATTTAAAACCTCACCCGTTTCCCACAGCTCCACAGCAGTTAGTGTGATGCTATTGCAGCTTGGGGCATCAGAGTTTGAAGTTCAATTCCGATCCCACCTGTAAGGAGTTTGTACGTCCTCCCTATGAACAGGTTTCCTCCAGGTGGCCCTTATAAGTATACAGATCATTACTCTATTCCTAATTACCCTTTTGCTTTTAATACACTTGTCAGACCTTCCTTGTTGCTTGTCCTGCTGTTACCTGGCCTAGCTCGCTCTAACCTTTTTATTTGCTTTATCTTTCACATCTGCTACAGTATTACTTTGGGTCCCACTTCCCTGCCCAGACCAGTTCAAACTTACTCAAGCAGTTCTTGCATATCTTGCCAGGATATTGATCCTCATCCACTTCATATGCAACCTGTCCCTCTTCTACCCTAGAAGAGATCCCGATGGCAAAAAAAATTGAATTACTCCTACCTACACCAGCTTTTCAGCCATGCATTCATTTGCCCTATCCTATTCCTGCCCTCACTAATGTGTGGCACAGTGAGTAATCCAGAGATTAGAACCCTAGAGGTCATGCTTTTTTAACTTCAGCCTAACTCCCTATATTCATTTGCATAATTGGCATCTAATTCTGTTTTTGAATCCACCATTCTCAACATTTTTCTGTAAACATAATTTTCAGCTCCACTGTGGTCTGAGATCTCTGTACCTTCATTTCTGGTGACTTGCATTTCCAACTTTCATGCTTCCACCATGGTTTAGTTCCCATAATTCATCATCTGTGATTCTATACTCCAGGATACTCTCGTTAAATTCTCTCCTCTACCTCTCTCTTCTTTTAATGTGAATGTTGAAACCAAACTTTTGTTATAAGTTTAGTTCATTTATCCTGATATTTATGCTCAGTGCGAAAATTTATTTGCTAATTCTCTAGTTGAGTAGATTGGGTTTTCAAGGGTCAACATACATAGAAGTTGCTGTTCCTGAAAAGCTGTCTTGAAAATACATAACAAAAATGTTTTTATTTTAAATTTTGACTTATCATTTGTTTTTCCTTGAAAGAGGATTTACTGATAGTAACTAAATTTACACTCAACATGCATATTGTAGCTGAAAGTGCTGTGTTATTAGATCATCTCTACCTCACAACTCCACGTAAATTCTTTATTGTACAGATTTATATTTTATACAAGTAAATTTTGATGGTTTGGTATTCTTGCATATTGTACTTAACTATGAGAACTCTAACAAGTACTAATTGAGCTATGTATCCTGTAAAACTCATGAAAGGCAATATTTGTCAAATGCCATCAACTTTTTTTAACAATCGAAAGTGGCATTTTCCATTGAAATCCTGTAGATCTCTGGGATACTCTCATTGTCTTGGTTAAATATGATATGTTGATCTGTGCTTGCTGGTGCATTTTATTAAAATTAGGGTGGTAGTTGTACCACTCCCCTCAGGCTACTGTCATTCCCTGTAAACATGCTATTGCATGTTTTCTACTGACCTCCATTTTTTGGTATTCCATGTTGTGGGATGTTGTCAGACCTGGCATAGAATGTTTTTTTTTTAAAGTTCTTGCTCCATATTAAGATGTAGGAAGTGACTAGGAGGAAGCCCAAGCACTCAGTTGTGCAGATAGAAGGGAATTAACAACTTAGAGACTTTTGACCTAAGGTTTGTGTTTTGTTTCTTTTCTCTTCCTGTGAGGAAGTCTGTCACTGGTCCCAGTAGCATAATTGAAATCAGGAACTAGAACTTGTAGTATCAGCTACAATCACAACATTCTATTAGCTATGATTATGGAGTTTTTGAGTTCTCTGTCATGGTCTTCAGTATCCAGTGAATGATATAATAATCTTTAGAATGAGAATCAAATTTATTATAGTAAAACACACCCAGCATCTGCAGATTTTCTCCTGTTTCTGTTTCAAATTTATTATTACTGATTCACATCTTTATGTCATTATTTTAAATTAAACAAATATTACTAAAGAACATGAATGGATTACATTATTCTAAACAATATTTTTCACTGTCTATTTACTGCAGAGAGCTACAGTTTTAAGAGAAATCAAAAGGGCCATTCATAACTATCTACTTGCAAAACCTTTCCCTTTGGCTTAGCATGCAACTATTACATCTTAACTGAATATCAGAGAATTGAAAGCCAGAGCAGAGCTACACCTGGGGTCTACATCTCCACACCTGGAAAAATAACAACAACTGAGTTGTGGATTCTATGCCCAGAGATGAGGACAGTGCTAGGAATAATCATTATATCTTCAATGATCAATGGAACCAAAATACATCAGAAAACTGAGTACTCTGATGAAACAGCACAATGGAGTTGTGCTTATGGAATTGCATCCTAACAAATCTGAGTTCAGAAGCAGATGAAGGAAGAGAAAACTGGTTTGGAAAATAGAAAGTTAAAGGTGTTAGACTCATGTAATATACAGGGGAAGAAAGTCTTACAAAGGAAGAATCTATTGTACATGATCAAGAGGGTAACATAATGAAAACTGAAAGTGAGTTGGCCTCATGTTTTCAACTTTTCCACTGTGTTTTTCTGAAACACCATAAAAATTGTACAATTCCACTTTGTAAATATTGTGATCAAAGCTTTAGTAGTTGTTTTCAAATTAGCATCTTTTCAACATGTAAGCAATTTTTGTATGAAAAGTGGACTAAAACAAAAAATTGTGTTAAATTCTGCACCAGTAGTTTTTAAATCAATTTCAGTATCAAATATAACAAAAACAAAATATTTCTCAAGAATAGTTTTAAATGAAACATTTTTGGAAGTAAAAGGGAAAAAACACGATCTTGATGAAGAGATGCTACAGCAACGCATTGTTAAAATTTTACATTATCTCTGAAAATCTTTATAAATATGATTTACAATTTGGACTTGTTTTTAAAGTTTTTTAAATTTTGGGTATTTTACTATCCATTCAGAAAAAATTCTGTACAAAGTTTGTGATTAAATGAGAATTTAAAGTTTAATCTTATGCCAGATACATTTCCTTTTTATAGCACTTCTAAGCCTAGGAACATATTAGAAGCGTGAAAAGGCTGTTCACCTCCACACCTACTTGCCATTCAGTAAGATCATGACTAATCTTTCATCTTAGTGCTTCATTCCTGCACAAACACTTTATCAATGAATCTCTTAATATCTAAAGATCTATTGATTGTTGTCTTGACTATAGTCATGACTGGTTCTCCACAAGCATCTTGGTAAAGAATTCCAAAGATCACTACTTTTTGAGTGAAGGAATTTCTTCTAATATCTATTCTAGAAGAAGAAATAATTAAATCCACATCAACCCTGTCAAACCCTTAAGTATTTGGCATTTTTCAATTAATTTGACTTGTCTAAGTTGACCAGAACCTAGGCCCACACATATGGCAAACTAATTGCACTCTTCTATTTCAAATATATTCTTCTTTAGTTGGGTAGACAAGACTAGTAAACAATATTATAGGTACAGTATTACCAAGATCCTAAATACTTGGAGCAAGATGTCTCTGCTCTTGTATGCAAATTCTTTTATAATAAAGACAAGAATACTGTTGTTTTCTGAATTGTTTTGCCTTCCTTGTACAGAAACATAAATAGCCCCAGTAGTGATTTGATCTACCTACTTCAGTTGTGATCCCATCTATTATTATGCATTGAAGTATGTCATGTGAACAGATGTGGGTTAGTTGTGATGTCAACAATCTTTTTTTTTTGAAAACCAAATCATGAACATGTTATTTAGGCTGCTTTATAAAGAATGACATTTCAGGCAAGGGAGGCAGTGGAACTGTATCCCTAAACATATCAGTGCCATAATCTTTTAGAAATTGTTGTGTGGGCTTAATGTGAATCAGCAATGAAGAGGAAATCTACAGGTTACCTCAGTTATTATTGATGAAGTAGATTTGAACAAATCATGCCAGCTTCAGTATACTTTAATTCAGAGGAATATTAATACCTGATGTCTGTTGCTAATTCTATTTTCTATATCTGAACAAAATGTCACGCAGGTCTCCAGATACCTGCATTAGGAGGAGCACAATTTTTTTAAAAAAGCTCTAAAAATGTCAATTTATGAATAAAAAAACTGTTTTTACTTGGTGGGTTAATGGACACGTTTTACTATTTCATAAATCCCTCAGGTATGTTTAATATTGTCTCACGTATCAGCATGAAGGAATGGAACTATATTTATCTAATGACACATTTCATGATTTCAAATTACTAAAGTGCTGTCAATAAATTATATGTGAAATGAAGTCATGGACGTGGGATATCATTGGCAACCTTTGAGTGTCCATAACTGGATAACTCTTCTAAATGTGGATTAAACAAATATTACTGGCTGAGACTTTGGGGAGAAATCCTTTGATTTAAATAGTATGGATCATTTTGAGCCCAATTGAGATAACCTCCATCTATTGTCTCATCTTAAAAATAGTTTAACATCCCCTCAAGTCAGCCGAATCTTGAGTCAAATTTTGGACTAGGATTTGAAGGTTTCACATGTAACTCTACTTTGGGGTGAGCAATATGGGGATAAATTGGTATGGAAGTTAAATTATTGGAATCATATCTAGAATTCTGGATCCTTGGGTTCAAGTCATGTCCTGGTTACTCAGGAATTTAAAAGTAAGAAAAAGTAAGTAGTTGAAGTTAAGAAAAAGCTAGTTTTAGTAATGGGAAACACCAACTATTAGGTAGTCATGGAAACATGTCTAAATTGTTAAAGTCCTTCAGGAAAGGAAATATGCCATGCTTGTCTGGTCTGACCTGTATCTGACTCCAGATTTGAGAGTAAGTTTAAAAGAACAAAGTGGCATGGTTTAAAATACATTGATCTAAAATAACTTTGAAAACTAAACTGTTTGATTTGAAATAATTAAAACTAAATGGTAATGTAGGAAGAAAATACTGCAGATAAAACCAGAAAATGCTGACTCTGCACAACAGCTTTGGTAGAGTGATTATTCAAGTTCAATAGTTCAGTGGTTCCATTGAATATCAGAGAATGTATACAGTATGCAACCTGAAATTCCTACTTTTCACAAAACATAAAAAACCTAAAGCACCAAACAGGCCCTTCCGCCCACAAAGCTGAGCCGAACATGTACTTAGTTTAGAAATTACCTAGGGTTACCCTTAGCCCTCTAGTTTTCTAAGCTCCATGTAACTATCCAGGAGTCTCTTGGAAGATCCTATTGTATCCAGCTCCACCACCATCACTGGCAGCCCATTCCACACACTCACCACTCTCTGTGTAAAAACTTACCCCTGACATCTCTGTATCTACTTCCACACACCTTAAAACTGTGCCCTCTCGTGTTAGCCATCTCAGCCCTAGGAAAAAGCCTCTGACTACCCACACGATCAATGCCTCATCATCTTATACACCTCTATCAAGTCACCTCTCATCCTCCGTCACTCCAAGGGGAAAAGGCCAAGTTCTCTCAACCTATTCTCATAAGGCATGCTCCCCAATCCGGGCAACATCCTTGTAAATCTCCTCTGCACCCTTTCTGTAGTTTCCACAACCTTCCTGTACTGAGGTGACCAGAAATGAGCCAGTACTCCAAGTGGGGTCTGACCTGGGTCCTATAAAGCTGTAACATCATCTCTTGGCTCTAGAACTCAATCCCATGGTTGATGAAGGCCAATGCACTGCCTGCCTTCTTAACCACACAGTCAACCTGCACAGCAGCTTTGAGTGTCCAGTGGACTTGGACGCCAAGTTCCCTTTGATCCTCCACACTGCCAAGAGTCTTGCCATTAATACTACATCCTGGCATCACATTTGACCTACCAAAATGAACCACCTCAACTTAACTGGGTTGAACTCCATCTGCCACTTCTCAGCCCGGATGGCATTCTATCAATGTCCTGTTATAACCTCTGACAACTCTCCACACTATCCACAACACCCCCAACCTTTGTGTCATTAGCAAATTTACTAACCCATCATTCCACTTCCTCATCCAGGTACTGGATTTCCAGCACTTGTATCTTTTAAAATTTTATCTATTCAGTAGCTATGCTATGCCATTTTCTGGATGAAACTCTGGACTGAAAGAGAGTTGAGAATATCTAGCTCTAAGTTACCATTATGTTAGGTGCAAGAGGTTGCAGTAAAAATTGCGATTGTAAGTGTTTTTTGGTCAGTGAGTGATGGGAGACCGATGCCCTGTTTATGAAGGAGGACATCACTGCCTTATCTACAAGTAAAAGGGAGGGAGGGAGGGAAAAGATCAGAAATTTGTGACCCATCTCATTGTTGAATGTGGATACAAGATTCTGTCCAAAGCTGTCACCTTTCGAGTTATTTGGCAGATGGTTCACCCTGAGTGAATCCGATTGTATCCAGAAAAAAGATCACTACAATCTTGAGCTACTCAAATAAATGAACACCTATATTTGGCACATTTGCCTAGTCACCTTGGATGCAGCAGACTATAACATTGTAATCAGTAAGTTGTTTTGTTGATCTCTTACCGTGGAAAGGGGCTACACCTCTGTTCCTAGTTAGAGAGAAAGACAGAGCCTTAGTTTTTGTTGGACTGCAGATCATAGTCTCTCTTTTGGGGATTTGCAGTTGCTTGCTTGCTGGGTGCTGATGCTTCTGGCTGAAATAAGTGGGGGAGAGTTGATGCTTTGCTGCTGCTTGTGCATGTGAGAGAACTGAGGGGGCTTTGGGTCTCTAAAGTTTTTACTGTCATTCATTCTTTGGGTTCTCTTCTGTATCATAGATGTTGGCTGGTTGGCACACAAATCGAGAAAGCTTGTAGACAGTGTGAGAGGGAGGATAGGCAGGTGATAGAGAAGGGATGTGCTCAGACTGATGGTTTTGAGATGTGTCTATTTTAATACAAGGAGTATCATGAACAAGGCAGTTGAGCTTAGAGTGTGGATCAGTACTTGGAGCTATGATGTGGTGGCCATTACAGAGACTTGGATGGCTCAGGGGCAGGAATGATGTTTACCAGGCTTTAGATGTTTCAGAAAGGTCAGGGAGGGAGGTAAAAGAGGTAGGGGCATGGCACTGCTGATCAGTGATAGTGTCATGGCTGCAGAAAAGGAGGAAGTCATGGAGGGATTGTGAGTCTCTGTGGGTGGAAGTTAGGAACAGGAAGGGGCCAATAAATCTACTGGGTGTTTTTTATAGACCAATCAATGGTAACAGGGACATCGAGGAGCAGATAGGGAGACTGATTCTGGAACGGTACAATAATAACAGGGTGGCCATGATGGGAGATTTTAATTTCCCCAAAACTGATTGGCATCTCCCTAGAGCACAGGGTTTAGATGGGGTGGAGTTTGTGAGGTGTATTCGGGAAAGTTTCCTGACACAGTATGTAGCTAAGCCTACAAGAGGAGAGGCTGTACTTGATTTGGTTTTGGGAAATGAACCTGGTCAGGTATCAGGTTTCTCACTGGGAGAGCATTTTGGAGATAGTGATCATAATTCTATCTCCTTTACCATAGCATTGGAGAAGGATAGGAACAGACAAGTTAGGAAAGCATTTAATTGGAGTAAGGGGAAATATGAAGCTATCAGGCAGGAACTTGGAAGCATAAGTTGGAAACAGATGTTCTCAGGGAAATGTACAGCAGAAATGTGGCAAATGTTCAGGGGATATTTGTGTGGCGTTCTGCGTAGGTACGTACCAATGAGACAGGGAGAAAATGTAAGGGTACAGGAACCATGGTGTACAAAGGCTGTTGAAAATCTAGTCAAGAGGAAAAGATTCAAAAAATTAGGTAATGATAGAAATCTAGAAAATTATAAGGCTAGCAGGAAGGAGCTTAAGAATGAAATTAGGAGAGCCAGTAGGGGCCATGAGAAGGCCTTGGCAAACAGGATTAAGGAAAACCCCAAGGCATTCTACAAGTATGTGAAAAACAAGAGGATAAGACATGAAAGAATAGGACCAATCAAGTGTGACAGTGGAAAAGTGTGTATGGAACCGGAGGAGATAGTGGAGATACTTATTGAATACTTTGCTTCTGTATTCACTATGGGAAAGGACCTTGGCAATTGTAAGGATGACTTACAGCAGACTGAAAAGCTTGAGAATATAGATATTAAGAAAGAGGATGTGCTGGAGCTTTTGGAAAGCATCAAGTTTGATAAGACACTGCAACCGGACGAGATGTACCCCAGGCTACTGTGAGAGGCGAGGGAGGACATTGCTGAGCCTCTGGTAATGATTTTTGTATCATCAGTGGAGAGGGTAGAAGTTCTGGAGGATTGGAGTGTTGTAGATGTTGTTTCCTTATTCAAGAAAGGGAGCAGAGATGGCCCAGGAAAATATAGACCAGTGAGTTCAGTGGTTGTAAGTTGATTGAGAAGATCCTGAGAGGCAGGATTTATGAACATTTGGAGAAGCATAATATGATTAGGAAACATCAGCATGGCTTTTTCGAAGGCAGGTCATGCCTTACGAGCCTGATTGAATTTCTTGAGGATGTGACTAAACACATTGATGAAGGTAGAGCAGTAGATGTAGTATATATGGATTTCAGCAAGGCATTTGATAAGGTACCCCATGCAAGGCTTATTGAGAAAGTAGGGAGGCAAGAGATCCGAGGGGACCTTGCTTTGTGGATCCAGAACTGGCTTGCCCACAGAAGGTAAAGAGTGGTTGTAGACAGGTCATATTCTGCATGGAGGTTGATGACCAGTGGTGTGCCTCAGGGACCTCAGGTCCACTGTTCTGGGACCTCTAATCTTCATCATCTGTGGGAAGAAAAACAGAATTAAAGTTTTAGGTCAAAGACCATCCTTCAGGAGTGGGTGATGGAAGCAGGATAGATGGAAAAAATGGACCATCCTCACAATAGGAATTCTCAGAAATTGAGGTTCTGAGGAAAGCTCTTCAACATGAAATATTAACTCTTGTTTTTTTCATCCCACAGATGGTATAATATGATTAGTAGCTGATTAATCCTACTTTGACAGTAGTCTGCTACAATAGATCAAAAGCTTTTGTTTGTAGATCTATGAGGATTCTAAACTCTGAGAAAGGTGAATAGTCTCCATTTCAAAGGTCTGTATTCATTTGAAATTCTAGAAAATACTCCTGAGGCAATTTCTGTGTGTGAACAAAGTCTAATGTCGACACGCTGTTGTGTCAAATTAGTTTGTATAGTTTTAACCTCTTGATTCCTAGGCCAAGAGAGTCTAGTCTTGTATCATTTCCCATCACTGTAGTTAAAATATGTTTGGCTCATGCTGGCTTCTAAGTCAGGTGGTTGTAAGTTTAAATCACACAAAAGAAATTGATGTATTATCCTTGAGCAATGCTCCAAGGAAAACACTGTATTTGTGGACATACTGTGCTGGGGATGAAATATTAAATTCCAGTTCTGTAATGATTCACAAAGACACTAAAGACTGCAACACAGCACCTGAAGACAAGTTATTCAGCTAAATACTCCATCCATATGCAAGTATGAACTGTTTTTAGATATTATACTACTATTTTTAATTTTTTTTAAAAAATGATCCTAAGTACTTTACCAGCAACAAAATACATTTGAAGTCTGCTCACAGGACGTTCAGCAGCTAATCTGTGCACAGCAAGCTTCCAAAACTGTAACATAATAATGGCAACACACACAAAATGCTGGTGGAACACAGCAGGCCAGGCAGCATCTATAGGGAGAAGCACTGTCGACGTATCGGGCCAAGACCCTTTGTCAATGCTGCCTGGCCTGCTGTGTTCCACCAGCATTTTGTGTGTGTTTTTTGAATATCTAGCATCTGCAGATTTCCTTGTGTTTGAACATAATAATAATAATGTTTTGTGCAATTGATTCAAGAGAGAATATTTGAAGATTGAACTCCCTTGTTCAATCATGTAGAGGGCATACAGGAGCAAGATATGTTAACTAGTGGAGTGGTGTCACAGCAACAACCTGGCACTCAACGTCAGTAAGACAAAAGAGCTGATTGTGGACTTCAGGAAGGGTAAGATGAAGGAACACACAACGATCCTCATAGAGGGATCAGAAGTGGAGAAAGTGAGCAGCTTCAAGTTCCTGGGTGTCAAGACCTCTGGACCTAACCTGGTCCCAACATATTGATGCAGTTATAAAGAAGGCAAGACAGTGACTATACTTCATTAGGAGTTTGAAGAGAATTGGTACATAACCAAATACACTCAAAACTTCTATAGAAGAAATATTATACCATCTGTGGAATGAAAAAACGAGTTAATCTTTCATGTTGAAGAGCTTTCCTCAGAACCTCAATTTCTGAGAATTCCTTTTGTGAAGATGGTCCATTCTTTTCCATCTATCCTGCTTCCATCACCCACTCCGGATGGATGGTCTTTGACCTAAAACTGTAATTGTTTTTTTTTCCCACAGATGCGGCCTCACCTGCTGAGTACTTCCCATACCGTCTATTTTTTATTTTAGATTTCCAGCATTTGTATTTTTTTAAAATTTTAACTATTCAGTAGCTATGCTATGCCATTTTTTGGATGAAACTCTCGACTGAAAGAGAGTTGAGAATATTTCTTCTATAGGGGTATCAATGGAGGTCTCTGAGTTGAACCCCTGCCCCCCCTTACCCCATCCCTATCTATAATTTTAGTCTGGTTCTCTTTCTCTCGCCTCCCCCCCACTATGATCTCCCCCCAGCTCTACCTTTCTTTCTCTTTTATTTCCCATAATTCTCCACCTTGCCCCTAGCCCACTTCCCTCTAGTCTATCACTTCCCATCTCTCTACTTCATCCCTCCCCCCACTTCTTATCCCCCCTTGACCATCCCATGTTACTTCACTCCTGGTGAAGGGTTTCGGCCCGAAACATTGTCACTACCTCCTCCCATAGATACTGTCTGGCCTGCTGAGTTCTGCCAGCATTTTGTGTTTTTTACATCTTCAGGGAGCAGTGTCCCAGAAAGGCAGCATCCATTATTAAGGACCTCCAGAACTCTGACAGGCTACATCACTGTCTGGTATGGAGGGGCTACTGCATAGGACCGAAAAAAGCTGCAGAAGGTTATAAATCTAGCCAGCTCCATCTGGGATACTAGCCTACAAAGTACCCAAGACATCTTTAAGGAGCGGTGTCTCAGAAAGGCAGCGTACATTATTAAGGACCCCCAGGACCCAGGGCATGCCCTTTCCTCACTGTTACCATCAGGAAGGAGGTACAGAAGCCTGAAGGCACACACTCAGCGATTCAGGAACAGCTTCTTCCCCTCTGCCATCCGATTCCTAAATGGACATTGAACCCATGAGCACTAACTCACTTTTTAAAATACGTACTACTTTTGTTTTTTGCATGATTTTTATTCAATATACCTATACTAATTTATTATTTTTTTCTATATTGTGTATTGCATTGAACTGCTGCTAACAGATTTCACAATACATGGTGATACTAGATCTGATTCTGGTTGTTCCTTTCTGAAATAATGAAATAACATTTTGCTGCCACTTGAAATAGTAGAAAGGACTTCAGCCCAATGAGGCAGGCCTTCCCAACCAGATGCCCACCTTCTTCTGTTCCACTGTTAATTTCCTGGTGCAATCTTCTGCTGCAGCTCCATTTCCAGTACTTCACCATGGCTGACCATATTACAGAGGCCATCATAATACAGAGAGCTGGCGAGGCCCATCCTCAAACTCACAGGCTGCTGAAGCTGACAACAGATGGGGACTATGGAACGTTTGTGTACATTCAGTACAAGCAATACTAAAAATGAAAGCACTTTGCACAAGGGGTGCAGATCTAGAATTTATGCCCAGGCTCAGAGTCAACCATGAATAGAATGCTTTGTAGTATTAACAGAAATTACATTATTACTATCAAACCTGCTGCTTTGAACCTGCCCTGCCATTCAGTAAAACTGATCGGTTCCTAGCCTCAACTGTACTTTCCTACTTGTTCCTGAACGCTGTTTTCACAACATTCAAATATATCTTTATTAGCCTTAGATATATTCAATAACTACAGGTGTTGGAACTTGGGGCAAAACACAATCGGCTGGAGGAACTCAGCGGGTCGTGTAGCATCTATGGCGGAAAAACTGGTCCATATTTCTGGTTGAAAAGCTGCATCGGGACTGATAGCAGAGAGGGGAGACGGCCAGAAGGGTCTCAACCCGAAATATGGTCAATTGCTTTCCCTCCAGTAGTTTATAGTTCTTATTACATCCCACTTTATTCGTGACTTCGGGCCTTTTTATAGCCAGCCGTGTATTATAATACCCCTGAGAAATATTTTGATGTATCGCCCCGCGTTGCGGTCAGGACAAAACTCCGCTATCTCCGGCAGCATTTTTTAAGCATGCGCAGAAGAACCGACGAGCTTCCTACCCGGACTTCCGGCGCCACGTGGGCCGCGCCTGCGCATTTGTAAGGGCAAGCCGAGGAAGATGGCGGCAATGCAGCAGGGGGAGGGGGATCCCCTTTTCGATGTGAGGAACAGTTTCTACATCGGCAGCTATCAGCAGTGTATAAACGAGGCGCAAAAACTCAAGGTGAGTTGGCCGAGTTATAGCAAATTGGAAAAAAGGTCAGGTATAACTTCCCTGACCCAGGTTAGTTAACTTGGGGGAACGAGCTGACAGAAGGCCGGCTGCTGGTGAGGGTAGTGGTCACGGTTAAGGTGTCCGGGCTTAGGGCTCCGTGACCCACTGGCCACTTCGGCAGAGTTCCACTTGTTTTAAATAATTCACTTACATGAACTTGGCTTTAACTGATAAGGAGTTGGGGTTCATGAAAGGCTGGGTTCAGGACTTAATTGGGCAGTGGATGCCAGATGGAGAGGTGCTAATTGGTTGGTAGCAATTAGATAGTGTTTACATCAAAAATGAAGCTTGTCAAACCAGACAAAATTTAATGCAATTAATTTAAAATCTGAGCTTACTTTCAAGTGGTTTATTATACTGTAGTTAGGTTGATGAACCCTACAACTGTGGTACAGGAACATTGAATGTAGGAAATAAACAAGGACAGGTCATTTAGCCCTCTGTGTTTGTTCCATCATTCAATAATATCATGACTGGTATTTCACATTGATGTCACATACCTGCTAATCCCTTAATTCTGTGATGCTTAAAATCTCAGCACCTTTTTGATTTGTCTTGAAAATGCACAGTGGATTCCAAAGATTCATCAGTGTCTTAGTTTTCTATCTTTTCTCTCAAATTGGATGCTTTTCATGTATTCCACACAGAATCATGGAGTACTACAGCACAGAAACAGGCCCTTTGGCCCATCTAATCCATGCTTAACTACTATTCTGCCTAGTCTCATCAACCCACATCAGGACCATAGCCCTCCAGTCTGTGTGCTGTTCTTAAATGTTGTAATTGAGCCCCATCCACCAATTCTGTTGGCAGCTCATTCCACACTCGCACCACCCCTCTGAGTGAAGAAGTTGCCCCTCGGGTTCCCATTAAACATTTCACCTTTCACCCTTAACCTATGGCTTCTAGTTCTAGTCTCCCCCTTCAATGAAAAAAGCCTGCTTGCATTAACCTTATCTATTCTCTTAGTAATTTTATATACCTCTATCAAATCCCCCCTCAATCTCCTACACTCCAGAGAATAAAGTCCTAACCTCTTCAACCTTTCCCTATAACTAGGGTCTTCAGGTCCCAGCAGCATACTTTTAAATGTTCTCTGTTCTCTTTCGATCTTGTTGCTATCGTTCCTGTATGCAGGTGAGCAGAATTGCACACAATATTTCCAAAGTTTGGCCTCACAACTTCAACATAACATCCCAAATCCTGTGCTCATTCTTTTGAAGGTCTGTGTGCCAAAAGCTCTCTTGACAACCCTATCTACGAAAAACGCTACTTTCAAATAATTGGGTATCCCTATGTTCTACCACACTCTTCAGTGTCCTACCATTCACTGTAAGTCCTACCCTGGTTTGTTCTCCCAAAGTGCAACATTTTACATTTGTCTGCTTTAAATTACATCTGCCACTTTCAGCTGGTCCAGATTCCATTGCAAGCTTTGATAGCCTTCCTCAATGTACATTTTGCCCATAGTATTGGTGATGTCATCTGCAAATTTGCTAATCCAGTTTACCACATTCATCTAGATCATTGATATAAATGACAAACAACAATGGGCCCAGCACCAATCCTTACAGCACTCCACTAGTCACAGGTCTCCAGTCAGAGAGGCAACCGTCTACTACCATTCTCTGACTTCTGCGAAGCCAAGTTTGAATCCCGTTTACTACCTCATCCTGAATACCAAACAACTTAAACTTCTTGACTAACCTCTTTTGCGGAACTTTGTCAAAGATCTCGCCATAGTTCATGTAGACAACCTCAACTACCTTTCCTTCATCAACTTTCCTGATACTCCTTGAAAAACTATGTAAGGTTGATTAGACAGGGTTTGCTACACAAAGCCATGTTGACTATCCCTAACCAGTCCCTGTCTTTTCAAATACTAGTACATCCAGTCCTTTAGAATACCTTCCAGTACCCACTACTGATGTCTGGCTCACCTGTCTATAATTTCCTGATATTCTTAGAGCCTTCCTTTAACAATGTTAGCTGTCCGCCAGTATCTCATGCTTAGCTAAAGACATATTAAAAATCTCTGCCAGGGCTCCTGTAATTTCTGCACTAGCTTCCCACAAGTTATGAGAGGGAACTGTCAGGCCCTGGGGATTTATCCACCCTAATTTGAGTACCTTCTCATCTGTAATCTGTACATGATCCATGACCTCACTGCTGCTTTGCCTCAATGGCATTTAAGTAAACATAGATGCAAGAAATCCATTTATTCATCTTATCTACCAGACCAAACTCATGCCTTCTGATTTCTCTTTTAAGTGTTCTCTTGCATTTTGTTTTTTTCACAAACACTTCATTTGTTCTTTGCTGCCTATACCTGCTATGCAGCTTCTTCTTAACCAGAGCCATAATATCCCTCAAAAATCAGGATTCCCTAAACCCGTTAGCCTTGTCTTTTATTCTAACAGGAACATACAAACACTGTACTTCAAAATTTTGCTTTTAAAGGCTTCCCATTTAACATAACTGATCGGATGCTGAGGGACAATGCAGCCCAGTTAACTGAGTTTCTAACAGATATCTTCAACATCTCTTTGGAATACTCCACTGTCTTGTCAGGCATCAAGGCAGCCACCATCATCCCAGTGCCCAAGAGGGCACCAGTAACCTGCCTCAACGATTACTTTCCAGTAACACTGATCTCAACAATAAAGAGTGGCTGTTCATGGATCACATTAAATACCACTTTCCTCTTGTATTGGACCCTTTCTATTTTGCTTATCACTCAAGTCGGTTCACTAATGATAGCATAGTCTCTGTACTCCACTCCACCTTGTTACCCCCCCCCCCCCAAAATGGTGCCTCATTTGCCAGTATGCTGTTTATTAACTTTTGCTTGGCATTCAATATGATTATCCCTCAGAGGCAGGTGGGTAAACTGTCCTCACTGGATCTTAATACCTCTGTCTGTAATTGGATCCTGGACTCCTTAACAGAAAGGCCACAGTCAGTCTGTGTTGGCAGAAACATTTCTAGCTCCATCATGCTGAGCACTGGTATTCACCAGGGCCACATGTTCAGCCCGCTGCTGATGTATGACTGCATTGCTAGATCCATTTCAAAGCAAGTCGTCAAGTTCCCTGATGACACAAGTGGTCGGCCTCTGAATAATTGATCAATGACAAAGAGACGGCATACAGAGAGGAGGTAGAGCGGCTGATAGAATGGTGTGAATGCAACAACTTCAATCTCAACGTGGACAAGACCAAAGAGGAGACTGTGCAGGAGAAGGAGCAGGCTAACCACTCCTCACTACACATACACAGCTGCTCTGTGGAGAGAGTTAAGAGCACCAAGTTTCTGGGAGAGGATGATCTCACCTGATCCCTCAACACCACCTCTTTGGTCAAAAAAAGCATGGCAGGGTCTCCACTTCCTGAGGAGATTGAGGCAAGTAAGGCTTCCTTTCTTTCTCTAACCCCCCCCCATTTTAACCAAGGAGCACCATTGAGAATGCTCGACCAGCTGCCCCACTGTCTTTACAGGAGCTGTAAGGCATCTGACCACAAGTCCTTACAAAGGTGTAGCGGTTACTTGAAAACAAACCAGAACTACTGAGAGACTGAGTACAAGAACTGACATTGTTTGACGTGCTTCCAAGTAGCTGAGTTCCAAGTTGAAGAAAAGTACGTTCAGATCGATCTTTTACTACGAAACCAGCAAAGATGAATGATCTTATAGCAATAAAAAAAAAACTAATGAAACTAAATTAGTGATATGGCAAAATAAGAGTAAGTAGTCTTCAAAGCAGCATAATTAGTGAACAACAAAAAAAAATCCCTGTCCCTGGCTGACTCTAACTAAACTAAAACTAAGACAAAATGTGAATACGTAAATATACTCATTTGCTATGTACTGGGCTTGTCCTAGTCTAGAGAAATTCTGGAGAGAAGTCTTTTTATCTTTATCCCATATTCTTAATTGCCACTTAGAACCTAATCCTCTGATTGCCCTTTTTGGTACCTTGGGTGAGGCAGATGTGCATTTGAGTCCGACTAAACGTCGAACGTTATCTTTTGCCTCTCTTTTGGCTAGATGCTTAGTTCTCCTCAGGTGGAGAGATGTTGCCCCACTCACTCATGCTCAATGGCTTAATGATATTATGTCCTGTTTAGACCTTGAAAAAATTCATTACTCACTTCTCAATTCGGACATAAAGTTTCAAAAGGTGTGGGGACCTTTTCTTGAATACTTTCATAACTCCCCTTTAGATTAAGTTCATTATTTTTAATCCCTTACTTTCAGCTTTTTTTCTGTAAGTTTTATGATTTCCTTTTGATGGAAATTACATTATAGTTTTGGTAGTAGGCATTATAATTTTTTAACATATATTTACAGCTCTGTGGAGTTGAACGCTCCGATTTTTTTTACGTATTGTAATGGTTGGCCTGGAGTTTTGTAGTGGGAGGTTGGGGAGGATACTAACTTCATGATTTTATTTTGGGTGCTGTTTCCTTATTGGTATGAATTATATATTTGATATGCTTATTTTGCACTGTATTGATCTTCATTTTATAGTTGGGTTTTTTTGTTTGTAGTTGTTTTGTAGAAATGCATTAAAAATTAATAAAAATTACTCATTTGCATCTACCCATGTGACAAATTGCAATAAACCATAAAGTGTGCAAAATATGATATAAAACAGACAGAAAATAGATGCGTGCCTTCTACAAAAGGATTGCAGGTGCTGCAGAGAGGAGCCCTATTTATCAGGAGCATTGTGTATGCAAGGCTAATAGCATTGTCAATGATCCCTTCTATCCGTCCAACAATCTCTTTGAGCGGGGCACTCAAACTCTCCCCCTGCCCCCCCACTCCCTCACCACCATCAGACAGAAGGTACCATAGCATTAGGATGAGAACTGTTAGGATGGGACACGGCTTCTCCCCCAGGCCATAACGACTACTGAATTCCCAGCCTCCACCCAGGTCTCATCACATGAGAAGTGCCAGCAGCATTACACTGTTCACTTTGTGTTGTGTGAGTTACATATACTGTGTTGTGCACCTTGGTTCAGAGGAACATTGTCTCTTCTGGCAGTATCCTTGTGTATGTTTGAATAACAATAAGCTTGAACTTTATTTTTTTAATTTAGAGATACAGCATGGATAGGCCCTTCCAGTCCTTCAAGCTGCACCACCTAATAACCCCAACAACCCCAATTAAACCCTAACTCAATCATAGGACAATTCATAATGACCAGTTAGCCAACCTGGTATGTCTTTCGACTGTGGGAGAAAACTTGTGCATTCCACGGGAAGGGCATACTAACTTCCAGTAGAAGTGGTAGAGGCAGGTTCGATTTTGTCATTTAAAAAAGAATTGGACAGATATATAGACAGGAAAGGAATGTAGAGTTATGGGCTGAGTGCAGGTAGGTGGGACTAGGTGAGAATAAGCATTCGGCACAGACTAGAAGGGCCGAGATGGCCTGTTTCCATGCTGTAATTGTTATATGTTTATATGGTTATATGGCATACAGGGACTCCTTACAAAGGATGCCAGGATTGATCTCTGAACTCTGATGCCCCAAGCTGAAACAGTGTCTCACTAACTCCAAAGCTTACTTGAACAAAAGTCTCCCCCCCCCCCCCCCCACAAAGGTAGAGCGTTCCTATGAATCCTTTCTCAAGCTGAAATAGTGTAAAGCAAAGAACCATTAATTTATGAGAAAAATTTTCATAAAAGCAAAAATCTTCTTTGTAATGCAAGCACAGGATATTTAATGTAGGTCTTTTGTAAAAGTGAAGTGGCGTAAAGCGGGGGACACCTGTACATGTTTCATCATATATAACCATGTGGAGACCATTCATTTAGCCGGTCCACATAGCTCTAAACCCTCTTTCCAATGCGCAATGCCCTTTTCTATTCTGTGAATTATTGTGGCAACAGATCTGTCAAATGTGATTTCCATTTTATAAAGCTATGTTCATTCTACCCAGTCTTATTTCCTGAGTGCCCTGTGATAACTTCCTTAACAAAACATTGAATTATTTTCCACCAACATTCTGTCAATTTTTTTTTACACAGCTGCATAAACCAATCATTGCTCTAAGCAGGAAATTTTTACAGGGCCTGAAAACTGTATGGCATGTTACATTTTTTTTTGTAATATATGTACTATGAATATTTACAATGAAAATTGAAAAATCCCATGCTTTTGATTTTCTTTATTAAAATGCAGTACAACAAAGAAAATCTTTCACATTTTCTAAACTTTTTCCAACTGCATCCAATTCCAGCTGCCACATGCATGGAAGCATTTCAGTTGCTGTGTGGCTGCACGCCCATGCAGCTTAGAGAGAATGTTGTTTCCCACAGCTGCTAACCTGCCTCTAGCTCCCCCATTTCTTCTTCATCTTTGCTGGAATTTATGTAATTTTTGATGAAGTAACCAGTGCATCCACTTCCTCCATAGCAGCCACCCAAGATGCTGGTCATCAGGCCCAGGAATTTATTGGCCATTTATTAGAAAGGGTGAATAATCCTAAATGTAATCTGAATGTAGGGTTAATGTTGTAAGCTGCTTGGTATGAACGTAAATTGACATTTCATTTTGATGAACTCTCCGTCAGTCCGAACTCAATTTTCCAAAGTATCCTTTTCTGTACTTTAGCTGTAACTCTAAACTCTTCACCTATTTGTGAAGTTCAGTTTCCTTTCACTTCAAATGTTAAACATGTCTGGCTGCATTTTATTTTATAGAAATATAGATTGATGTTCTTCGACACATTGTGTCCTACCATACTGACATCAAAATGTTGTCATTTGCAACTTGCTTTAGTTCAATTGGATATATTTCAGTCTTCTGCAAACTTTACTGTCTCTCCTTACAATCTGGTACACCAGCATTTTTTGCCTACACACCTCAGAATACCTGACAGCAACACTCTACCTTGTTCTTCCTATATGTGGTAATAGTCACCTTCCTCTTTATCTCTTACTCATTGATTATTTTTTTAATTGCCTTGAAAGACTTTTCTTTCTGAAGATTAAACACAGCTATGGAGTTAAATGCTGACAAGCAAA
The DNA here is from genome assembly GCF_030144855.1 of Hypanus sabinus. Classification (NCBI taxonomy): domain Eukaryota; kingdom Metazoa; phylum Chordata; class Chondrichthyes; order Myliobatiformes; family Dasyatidae; genus Hypanus; species Hypanus sabinus. Next base: position 23,435,030 of record NC_082721.1, read on the forward strand.
ATATTTGTTTTCATGGTCGTAACAAACTGATTTGTTTTTCAGCTCTCTAATCCTGAGAAAGAAATTGAGCGTGATCTTTTCCTTTATAGAGCTTATATTGCACAGGTATGAATAATGTTCACTATTCTTGTAATTGAATAAAGTTTTTATTTATGTGTTTTCATGTACAGCTTTACCCCCGCATTTTCAAAAGAGAGAGACTATAAGTCACTCATTGAGGCTCCCAGTGCAAAAGCATACAAGTAGGTCAAGGCAGATGTTTCCTCAGTTTTCCACTTCCCACAGAGAAGCAGCTGGTGTTTTTTTATATATTTTACATGTTATGCACCTAGCTACTTAACCCTGCTGTCTGTTTTGAAATGGGAAATTGACCCCAATTTCTTTTTTTTGCCAACACCACTTGGATGAAGGGCTTACTCACTTTTTCAATAGGGAAAACAGTTTTATCTACACTATCAAGTCTTCTGCTCATTTTAAAGACCTCTAGTACATCACAATTTTATATGTTAAAGGAAGTGGTAGTATAGTTTGTAGTACCTTCACAGCAGATTCAAGCTTCCTGAGATTTGCAGCTTAGTGTAATATAGTGGTGTTGACTCAAGAACATGGTAATAATTTCTGTATTAAAAATGTTTAATTGGCTCAATTTACTTGTGAATGATTATAATGTAAGATTTTGTCAATACTGTCTAACTACAATATCAAGGGAGCCCCATAGGGTTAACCTACACCTGTCAAGTTCAGTGTATGTTGTATCACCCAGCTTTTACTGTATCATTGGTCACTGGTACATCAACTTTTAAATCACTTTACTGCTTATGGATATTATTTTATAATCAGTTTATTCCATTGATTATGTGTG